>NC_142697.1:14575909-14879090 GCF_029641045.1 Salvia hispanica
CGTACAATGGGTGGCAAAATGGGTAGCAGGTAATGGGTTATTCCCATTTTGATCCGATACCCGCTATCCGATAATAACGGAAAATGGGGCGGAATTGAGTACGTAGTGTGTTTTAGAGTTTTGCGGGTACGGGTATACCCGCTACCCGTTAGTTCCGATAATACCGTATTATTAGTATTAGCTATTTACAATCTTTTAATACTTTATAGAATCTTAAAGTTCTAAGAGTTTTTTTGAAATATTTTTATATTCTAACAAACATACACCAAAACTAGCTATAGAGTGTCCCCTCACTTTTTTCTCAATTTATTCAAAGCTTACAATCATAATGATACAGTAAATTTTGGTTTGCATTTAATTTTGAATTTGGAATTTGGTAATGTGCAAATTACATTAAAATATACAAATATGATGTACATACATACTCTGATCATATTTTGATTATTTTACTAAGTGAGACTAGAAATCACCATATTTGTGCATATAGTGATACTTGGAATTTTTGCATGAATATCGAAGAACGAATTAAAAAACAAAAATATGAAATCATAGTGCGGCAACAATCTCAAAATTTATTATTATTAAAAAAACTCAAAGCATAAATTTTAATCGGTTTCATGAACTCAAACTTTAGTTTGAAGAACTTTCTGCACGATTGAAGGATCATACTCAACATCTGGGTTTCGGATCGGGTACGGGTTCCCGCAATGTCGGGTACGGAATACCCAACACAGGTATCAGGTAATCCCGATATGTTGCGGGGCGGGTATTAGAACAACAAATTTGGCTGAAATTGGGTACGGATACCCGACTTTTCGGGTGCGGATATCCACGGGTAACTCGTTTCACCACCCCTAACATCCTAGCAAATTTGTATATGTAATAATAAAAAGTCCGTCGATAGAATACAAACTATATTTATTGGATCACTAAGAATTGAGCGTAAAAAATATTTATTTCTGATTTCGGAAAAGAAACCGAATTATCATCTAAGAATTTACTAGTTTCCAGAAGAACGAATCAATAATTAAATCATGATGTGTATGTGGTTTTACAACTGTTTTCCCTATTCTTTTGTTTTATTTTGCTCTTACTTACATTGATACAATTTCAAATTAAATCCTATTTCCAAATGGCTACGTTTCCCTTATAATTCCATTTGTTTAATACTCTGGTTTATCTTTATGTTTCCATCTTCTATATGTTTAATACAATTACTTATTAAGTGTAATTACATGGAGTATTATATTTTTAGAGCACGTAAATAATTGCATCATTCTATTATATTTTACACATAAAAGTGGTATTTTGTGTCTTAAAAATTCAAAAAATTGAAAAAATATCATAAACTACTATGTAATTATGCCTACTAATGGTAGTATATATTTTTTCAAGGACTATATCATTTAGGACCAATTCATGAAGTTCCCTCTTTCGGTAGTATCCGTCAAACTCATTAAAATTATAAATAGTTATTGAGTTCTCGGGTAGATATCCTTAATAATTATAAAAAAAATCACAAATATTCAAACACAAGCAATTCTGTACCTTTGATGATTCGATTGTCATGCCATTTGATTTTGAGCCTAAAGACTAAAAAGAAAAAGAAGTTGTGGAAATGATCGTAAAACTTGAACTGGGCTTTTCATTGAGTTATAAGTTAAGATTAGATAAGCCCATTTATCAGAACCAGCCTTCCATTAGTATATTTCTGAAACCTCTGTTCTTTTTGCCTTAATAAAGAAATAAGGCCCAATTACTTAGACGTACATTTTCCCACGACGACGGCAAATGGTAGGCATATAGTCATAAACGGAGATGATTAGTTTTATTAGGGTAAAGTAAACACCTAGTGATGTTACAAAATAAAAAAATGTCTTAAACGAATAAAATCAAGCGTAACGCTTTTGTATGTTATACTTATACATGAGATGTTTTAACTACAAAAAAGCAAATGTAGTGAACGGAAATTATAGGAGAATTATGAACAAAGTGATCATACGCGGCCACATATAATCTTTAGTAGCATAGCAACAATTTTTTGACAAAAAACAACAAATGAGTAACACGACTATCCTGAATATAATTAAATCGGTGAGATATCATTTTAGCTATATGGATAATAGATCGTTATTCTAGGGTCCTCTTCTAATGCTTTCAGCATAATAATCCCAAAATAAGACTGAATCTAAACTCTTAGATCTTGAGATGAAAGGCTGAGATTCAATACAAAAATTATCAACAACCAGAAACAAAGATTTCAACAAAAGGGTACAATGGTCAATTCACGTTACAGTGCGTGGGATTTAATTTTAGTTCTCACCGCATTCACACTTCTTCACCCACCACAACAAATTTCTCTTGCCGATCAAAACAAACGATTCATTTCTCTCCATCTCCTACTTCGAAAAGGTTGCTAATTTCTCCATCTTCTCCAACGAAAAAGCTCCAAATCACTCCATCTTCTCCGGCGAAAAGTTCGACGTAGGGAATATTTAGAGATTTGGAAAAATCGACGGTATTGACCGTATGTTTTAAATTTAATCTTCGAAATTTGTTTTGAACTTGATAAAATCTCAACAAAAACGAAAGTAATACATTAATATCCAGCAAACGACTTCAATATGAGTTCAAGGAATTCAATCGGAAGTGATTCGGCAGAAGATGCATCGAAAGATATTTTTTAGCTTTAATTTATGATTTCTAATCTCAACAAAGAATTAGGGTTCAGTTTTTGATAATATATGTTTAAAAGGCTTCAATACTTGTTTTGTTGTTAAGTTTGTTAAACTACGTAAATGGAATCTTCAATTATTAACAAGCTTATAAGGAAGATGAATCTTAAATTTCTAAGTTGACTTTTGTTGGATTGATTTCTAATTTCATCTATTATGAGGAAGGTTAATCTTCAATTTCTGAAAGCTTGAACTTTTGTAGATATTAGTTTGTCAAATTATAAGTTCATAACTAATTACACACTGCACCTTTATCAGATTATTATAAGTTTGCTATATCTAGACAAATTGTTGTGTTAGCCATATATTGATAATTTCTTACACATGTATTGATAATGTGTTAGCTATAGGTTGATAACTAATTACACACTACAGTTTTTGTTTGCTACACTTTATCATATCTAGACCAAATGTTGATATTGTGTTACATAAATGTTGATAATGTGTTAGCTATAGGTTGATATTTGTGAATTCAACAGTCGGCTAGAATCATTGTGTTACTTGACATAAGTTTCTTGAGAAACTAATTATCATGGTTTACGTTTACCAAACTTAGTTACCAATTTCACACGCTGCAACTTTTGTTTCATATATCTAATACATATATTGATATTGAGTTAGCTAAATGTTGATAATGTGTTCAAGTTAGATATGTGTTAATAATGTATTAGCTATATGTTGATGATGTCTTAGATATGTGTTGATATCTGTGAATTCAACAGCGTGTTAGAATGATTGTACTCCCTCCGTCCCATTGAAGATGACCCACTTTCCTTTTTAGTTTGTACCAACTAAGATGACCAATTACTTAAAATGGAAACACCTTTATCTCTACTTTATTCCTTCTCTCTTACTTTACTCTCTCCTCTCAACACACAAAATAAATTTACATAAAATCTCGTGCCGCCCAAGAAAGGGTCATCTTCCTTGGGACGGAGGGAGTAGTATTTTGCATAAGTTTGAAGACAGGAAAACAGAGGAGAAAGCAGGAAAACAGAAGTTGAAGAAAGAAAAGCCAGAGAAAGAAAAAGATGAGGAGGAGACAAAAACACTGAACATAAAGAGGACAACCAAATACTTTGTCAATATGTTGGAACGTTTAATTGATAAGCAAAAGGCCGCTGCAAAATTGATGTGAAAGCAGTTATTGCAACTTGGGAAAAACAGTAGGAAATTTGAAGGATTATATGTTAGCTAAACTTCTTTAGTGACTATGCTGCCGTTGAATATTTTGTAAGTAGAAATACTAATGGCATTACCTATATCATTTTGGACATGTTACGTGTGTGTATCTTTTGTTAGTATTGAGAAGTATCGGAACTCATCTATAAAATATTAAGAAGTACATGATTTCGTATTGTTTCAATGTTGTGTTAATATTATTTTGTTATTCACAGCTATATTGAGAATGTGTATAGGCCAATTATTGAGAATTCCAAATAGTTATGTTGAGAATTATACACGGGTTATTGAGGAATCCAAATAGTTATGTTAAGAAATTATACACAATTTGTTGAGAATTCTAAATAGTTATGTTGAGAATTTATACATCATTTATTGAGAATTCCAAATAGTTATGTTGAGAATTTATACACCATTTATTGAGAATTCTAAATAGTCATGTCGAGAATTTATACACTATTTATTGAGAATTCCAAATAGTTCATACACCATTTATTGAGAATTCCAAATAATTATGTTGAGAATTTATACACCATTTGTTAAGAATTCCAGATAATCATGTTGAGAATTTATACACCATTTATTGAGAATTTCAAATAGTTCTGTTGAGATTTATACGCCATTTATTGAGAATTCCAAATAATTATGTTGAGAATTTATACACCATTTATTGAGAATTCAAAATAGTTCTGTTGAGAATTTATACACCATTTATTGAGAATTTAAAATAGTTCTGTTGAAAATTTATGCACCATTTATTGAAAAATCTATAATGTTGTATTGATGTCCATTCGTTTACAGATAATTGAAAACGTAAGCAACACCTAATGTTTTGAACAAACTTAATAGTATATGAAAAATAAAATGAGATAACATTCAGAACATAAGTTGCAGATTACTATTCTTCCATACCAACATGGAAACAGGAATGCTAAGAAATATCCAAAACAAAGAACTATGTATGCCAATAGAAAGAAATAACAGTGATAGGAACAACTAATTTAATTCTGTTTTTCACTCTTCCCTTTGTTGCAGTTCTTTGAATCATGATTAACCATTTTATGGCATTTTCCACGTCGTCTAGGAGGTTTAGCAACCGCCTTCTTCGCTGCCTCCATCTTAGAAGGCAACCTGGATCCAGATCCTTTACACTTTACCATATTTGCCGGATGAGCGTGTATGACATCAGGCCTCATGAAAGTCCAACTTTATCGATGTGTATACTTTAAATATTGGTCAAACTTCTGAGATTCAGAGAATCCGCTAGATCACAGGGTCTAGGAACTCAGGGAATCCTTGAAATCCTCGGTCGTTGGGCACACAATCTTTTCTGTTTCAAAACCCTCAATCCACGATACTAAAAATTAGTATAATGAAGTAGGGATCGAATCCCACAGAGATGGAAGCGTAAGGAGGCATTTAAGAGACTTTGGAAAATGGGTTTTGGCTACTGCCACACAACTTTGGGTTGAGAACTTAACTACTAGACTCGGGAAATGTAAATGATCTATTCTAATAGCTAGACCTAGGAAGAGGAAAAATTAACGAAGGCATGCATGACGAAAACAGAGATGTAAATAGGTCAACACTTCGGCAACGAGATTTACCAGACCTAGTGAACAACTTTCCTAAAATGCCTAGACAGATGAAGAACAGATCGTGGGGACCATTTCCTAAAACAGTAAAGGTACGAATGAAAAGCTGCAAATAACTAACTATGAATTTAACTAACTTCATCTTCACCAACGACTCATGATCACAAATGTAGAAAAACAGAGTAACCATCAAATCGGAACAGAGCATGTCGAATTTCACGATCGAATTACGATTAACTAAGAAAATAGAACATATCTACTACCGCTAGACGAGGTAAATGAGAAAACAGGAACTAAACTTCAAAACCCATGCAGAATTTAAAAGATCTAAACATCGGACGCTTCATCCGCTCCGGATCCAAGCCATCCACAACAAACCACAATACTTCCCATCTCCGATCACTGCAATCCAACCAAATTCAACCGATCAACTACAATTCAAGCACAATTCAACTCAAACAACACAGATCAAGTGCGAAAAGCATCCAAGGTAAAGCAACAATCAACGCAAACATAATACGAAAACGCAACATAAACTTCCATAGCTAAACGATTACGAATTCAAGAACGATTCAATAAAACAAAGCCGAGCTTCGAACAACGAAGACTCGGGGAATTCCAAAGTAGAAATTAAAACTGAAAGCTGTAAATTGTTTCTTCGCCTCATGTAGAGACGGTGGTACACAACGATGATCAAACTACGAACCCGACCCCTTGAATTTGGTAACCCCTAAGTGTGTGTGTGTAGAAGTGTGAAAAGTGAGCTAAGAGCAAAAATGAGAGATCTCCCATCAGATGTGTTACGTGCTCTTATTTATAGGCGTGGAGTTGGTCTTCTAGAATCTTCTCTTGAATATTCTTTTTTGCCCTCCGTCTAGAAATCTCCTCCATCTGGTAAATTTTTTCCTTCTTCTGCTCTTCCCGCCAGATTCCTTCACTAGGTGATTTCCTCCCTTCCTTTCTGGATCTGACTGTTTCTTCTACACACCTGACTTAAGAGCTGTGTTAGACCCAGGAAACTGCTGAATTTAACCCCATAACCAATGCATGAAATTAGCGTTATCACCTCACAACACCATACAATTCATCAAACCTCTTCTTTTTCTCCAACACAAACATGTATCAGAACATGAACATTAGAATAAAAAATTTATTAAAATTACTAACGAATATATGAAACAACAGCGCGAATCAAAACAGAAACTTCAAATACAAAAATTGAGAAAATGCACATCGAATGATTCAAAATTAAAACATAACAACACAATTATTAACATATACCTGCCATTATTGAACAAAGACAAGCAAAATAGCTTCGAAAAGAAGACAAACGCGATAGGCTGATGAGATCGGCGGAAATTGACGAGCAAAATATCTTTGAAAAGAAGAAAATCCTGATAGGCTAATGAGATCGGCAAATATTGAACAGAGAGAATCAATTCCTCTAATTTATAACAGCGTGATTCATAAAATATGAATTTGGAAAGAAAATCTTCGAGATTTGAAGACCGAATTTGATGATACGAAGAAAAGAAGAGAAAAGAGATTTTAGGGAGAAAGAGATCTAAGCGTGATTTGGAGTATTGGCATGCCTAATAATTTGGATGGACTAAAATACCCATTTCATATTATTTAAACTAATAAAAGGAAAAAAATAAATAAAATCTAGGCTAAATCAAGCCATTGGATTAGAAGAATGAACGGTTATAATTTAGTCTTGATTTAGGATTAGTAATTAGTTAGCAAATGATCATGTCCCTGTTATCCTACATACATTTCGAATAACCGTAATGCACTCTTACTAAGCATGTCTAATTTATCAACACAATTAATTTCCTTCCAAAGTCTTCCCTAGTTAGAGCATCTCCAACGCCGGACGTCCAGGCGGGCGTCTGACCGGCGTGCCCGACGTACATCGCGGACGTCCCCCATTACGAGATGCAGGGACGGACGCGGACGAACGCAGCGGACACCGCAGATCCGCGGCGTTCCCGGGACGTCGGCGGGTGGACGTCCGCCATTGTATCATCCCGACAGACTTCCGGCGCGGACGTCCCGTTTCGATTTTTATTTTATTTTTTACAAACTCTATATATACGGCTTGTTGAACTTCATTTCATTCGCACCACTCGTGTTAACAAGTTTCTCTCTCTGTACGTTTCTTTTATTATTATGGCAAGTGGCAGTGGAAGTGGCAGTGGAAGTGGTAGTGGTACGGGTGGTTGCGGTGCTGGTGACTGTTGCCAAATCGTTATGGATGAGCTGCGGGCCGTTACGTCTAGGGAGATAAATCGGGTGTTACAAACGGCCATGCAGCAACAGCAGCAGCTGGCGGTACCTAGACCCATCCGTCGTCGAGCTATAGTACCTCGGGACCGCATCACTGCACACCATCGATTGTACGCGGACTACTTTGCTCCAGAGCCGCGGTTTGGGGACAACTTATTCCGCCGACGTTTTTACATGAGTCGTCCATTGTTTCTTCGTATCGTTGGCGCTTTAGAGCGTCGATACGAATATTTCAGGATGAGAGAGGATGCGGTAGGTAAACCCGGTCACACGCCCATTCAGAAGTGCACTGCCGCAATCAGACAGCTGGCATACGGAGATGCGGCCGACATGTTCGACGAGTACCTCCACATCGACGAGTCGACTGCCCGCGAATGTCTGGAGTTTTTTTCTCAAGGTGTTAGGGAGATATTCGGGGATACCTATCTTCGGAAGCCTACCCCCCAAGACTGCCAGGAACTGATAACTATGCACAAGAGTCAGCATGGGTTTCCGGGAATGTTGGGTAGCATAGACTGTATGCATTTGGAATGGAAGAACTGTCCCTCCGCCTGGAAAGGGTTGTACACAACCGGTTTCAAGAGCAAGCATCCCACGATTGTCCTTAAAGCGGTAGCTGACTACCGGCTGTGGATTTGGCATGCATATTTTGGAGTAGCCGATTCGAACAACAACATCAATGTCCTACAGTCGTCCCCCCTTTTCAACGACCAAGAACTTGGTGTTGGTTCGGCTGTCAGTTTCGTCGCCAACGGCAACCAACACAACATGGGCTACTATTTGGCGGATGAGATTTATCCTATGTGGCCCGTCTTCGTGAAGACGATCAGATGCGCAACAGAAGATAGGAAGAAATATTTTGCGAGTCGTCAGGAGGCAGCGCACAAGGATGTGGAGCGGACATTTGGTGTGCTCTAGAGTCGATGGGCGATACTGAAGGGTCCATCCTGGTTGTGGCATTTGGAAGGCATCGCTGATATCATGTATGCATGCATTATCATGCACAACATGATTGTCGAAGATGAAGGTTCGGCACTGATTGATTGGGCTAGTGACTATGATGATGGTACCGGTCCAAGCCACGGTGTGGCCACCCCCAGTGGACGTATGGGGGTACCCCATGAAGGGGCCGACCGGGTGCGTGCGTTTGCCGACATGCGCCAACGACAAGCCCATATTCAACTCCAGAACGATTTAATTGAAGAGCTATGGTTGCGTCGGGGTCGTCGTTGATATGTTTATGAGTGTAATTTGATTAAGTTATTTTTTTTTGTTATCGCTTTTTTTAATCTAATGAAATTATTTTGCACTTTGTTTAATTCTGTATTCGTGTCGAAATTTTAATTTCGTACATTGTTTAATTCCGTAAATTGTTTAATTTGGTGAAATTGTGAATTTTTTTTATTGCGGGAAGTCCGCGCGGGAAGGGCGAGGGACATCCGCCACTGTGCAGTGGGAAGTCCTTATGACGTGGCAGTATTGTAAGAGATCCTTATGACGTGACTGAAGGTGTTTTTGTGAAGTCCGTTGAGAAGGCTATGGGATATCCGTCCCCATTAGAGATGCTCTTAGGGCGTATTTTAGGCCTGGGGATTCGGTCGGTTCGGTTCTGACCGAACCGATTTATCGGTTAACCGACTCCCATTTTTTCTATCTAGAACCGAAACCGAACCCTTAGTCGGTTCGGTTCCTTAAGGAACCGATCGGTTCGGACCTACAGGTTTTTCGGTTCCACCGAAGGAACTGAAATCAATTGCGACCGGAGAAGCGAAGCAGCAAAAGCGGCAGTCGGCGCAGTACGTAGGAGCATCGGAACAGCAGCAGTAGAGAAGAGGGGCTAGGAGGAGAGAGAAACGGCGGTCAAAGAAGCAGCGGCGGTCGGTGCAGCAACTGCGTCGGAACAACAACTACCGAGAACAGTGGCAAGGAGAAGAGAGCAATGGCGGTAGGTGCAGCAGCCGCATTGGATATCAACGACAAAGAAGAGTGACGAGGAGGAGAGAGCAGTGGCGGTCGGCGTAGCAGCCGCGTCGGAACAGCAGCAACAAAGAAGAAGGAAGAGGAGGAGATAACAACGGCTCTTTCTTAGAAAGAGCAGCAAGTCAGCCACTGTTCTTCTTAGTTAATGTCTTTTACAATTTTTATTTAGTTTGATGGATGATTGATTAAAATGAATATGGTGAAAAATTAAAATTCAATCAACTATTACGGTTCTTCGGTTATAACCTTTCGGTTCTCGGTTAACCGAGAACCGCCTAAATCCAAAACTCACTAACCAGAACTGAACTTTAACCTTATTTTTTTCGGTTAACCGAGAACCGGGATCCGTTTCCCCACTCCTAGCGTATTTAATTGGATTTACTCTCCCAACGAAAATTACATATAGTAATTGTAGTAGAAAAAGATTGACGGCGCTGATTATATCAATCAATTAATTACTCAAATTTTTTATAAATATTTTTGTTTAATAAGAAAAAGGCTTTATCTTGAAGTAGAGACACACGATCGGTAAAAGCAAAACAAACACGCCACACGCCTACTCCCATCATCGACCACTCCGAAGTCGCCCCGCCACCTTCTACAACGCCGTTCATCGATTATTCGGGTCGGATCTCCGTCGAATTCGGATCCAATCGCGATCGGCGATGATGGCTAAACTCTACGTGCAGATGGCGCCGCCGGCGGATCTGAACCGGAACACAGAGTGGTTCACCTATCCTGGCGTATGGACTACCTACATATTGATTCTCTTCTTCTCATGGCTTGTCGTTCTCTCCGTCACCAATTGCACCCCCGGCATGGCATGGACGATCGTCAATGTCTGCCATTTCCTCGTATGTTATCGCCTTGTGTATTTTCTAATTTAATTTGTTTTTTGTGCGTATTTAATTTGGGTGTTTTGTGCCCTGGGGTTTATATAGTTTTGGTTGTGGCTTAGCTTCTCTACCTGCGCCCGAATTGTAGCTCTGATTATTCTGTGCGGCAAACATGATGCTCGAATTTTGATTTGAGTTAGTATTTTATTTGTTTTAACAGTTAACAATTTAATTCGGTCCCGAGATGATTAAAGTTGGATGATTTGTCAAGTTTGTACTTGTTGAGTGGGCTCGATTTTAGGTTGGAGAACTAGCAATTGAGGATATGTTAGAGGTGCAGCTCAGAAATGCTTTTGGCTATTAACCCTAGCCAAGATGTGAGTTGTTTGGTTCATTTGTAGCTCGATGTTTATGTGATTATTCTAAGATTAATCTTTATACTTTGTTCTGTAAATTTTCTAACTCTACATGGTCTCTGATTTGTATGGCTCACTTGAGAATATATGACTATGAAATGGGCTGCTTTTTGATCTCTCAACTGCTGACAAGTTTTTTTTACTGGGCTTGGGTCTATTAGTAAAAGTTAGGCTCTGACTAGGTGACTCAGTAATCCTGTAGCTGTTGATTATGCTAGTTTCTCACATGATGCTTGAGCTGGAAACTGGTGTGTACAAGTGTTTGTGGAGATTCCTTCTAATATGGTAGTGGTTATTACATCTGATCTTTTTTTTTTCATAATTCTGTTGACGTGGTCACTTCCTCCTTTCTGTGTTTCACTTCCGGGGTTTGATATTTGTGGTGTTTTTGTACCCTTGTACGGATAGTAGACATAATCCTTTTCCATAGTGCCTAGTAGGCAGGGAACATATTTTTTGACCTTTAACACTTGGGGGAAGGGACTCTAGTATCAAATATTAAAATGCTTGTCTAGAGACTTCTATGGTTTCTCTTTACTGAACAGGGCTCTTGTTGCATGCAGTCTGATAGCTTTAAGAATCAATAGGAGTGTGTTTGTGTGTCTGTAGTGCGATCACCATGTAGTTCTAAGTTCTTCAGATGATGTTTAGTTGGTTTTTAGATGACAATCGATAGGCTTCTGATGTGCCTAGAACTGAACTTTTTGTGCTAACTGAAGATCAATAGGAGATTCTCTCTGACACAACAATTCTGGTTCTATATGTAGGTAACTTACCACTTCTTCCACTGGAAAAAAGGGACCCCTTTTGGTGATGATCAGGGAATCTATAATGGCTTGACATGGTGGGAGCAAATTGACAATGGAAAGCAGCTCACTCGCAATAGAAAATTCCTCACAGTTGTTCCAGTGGTTCTGTAAGCTCTCACCTCCTTTAGTTTTGTTGTTTTTCTCTGGGAATAATGCTGGATATCTATATCTTTTAAGATAGTAGTAGTATATCAGAACGAAGATTGCTGAGTATTATTGTATCACAATGTTTGGTGGCTTCACCCTGATATTGATAAAATTTTATAGTTAGACACATGTACTGTAATTAAAAAATCAAAATTCAATGTGCTAATGTTTTTATCTCCGGATAAATACTTTTCTTGTTTACCAGACCTGTGAAAAGTGGGCATCAAATGAATTCCTGAATAACTCTTGAATTTTTAAACAAACAACATAATGACAGGGCACTTTTCTGACCATGCTTCTTTCTCTATTGGAAGACCCTATTGAAATAATGGGACTTGGTCAATTAGAAACAATGTTATCTTCCCCTCCTGTACTTTCTCATTGAGAATGTGTGAGAAATTTGGTATTATTTCTCGCTGCATATTAATCAAGCTGCCTTTTTCACTTGCGCTGTTGACAGCTACTTGATAGCCTCTCACACAACGGATTACCAGTACCCAATGCTGCTCTTCAACACATTGGCAGTACTTGTGTTGGTTATTGCTAAGTTCCCTAATATGCACAAGGTCCGAATCTTCGGAATCAATGGGGATCTGTGAACTGCCTCTTCTTCCAACAGTTCATCTTAACTTAGTAGTTGGAGAATACTTTATCCTCACAATATCTGTAAAGAAGGTTATGCATCTTTGGTGTATAGAATCTGCATCTGGAACCGATAAATACGTTTTGGTCTATGTAGCATATATTTCACTACTGTTTTTACGGGCACTCTGAAAACTGAGAACCAGTATATTGTAAACAAGCTGTTTATTCACACTAGAAATTTTGTATACTTGGAAGATCAGTTATGCTATCAGTATCTTGCTCAGGCTTATAATCGATATTAGTATCTTCGACTGCCCTTATTGGCTGAAAAACATGTACTATATCAAGAATTGAACTACTTCAATACTTGCACCATTTATGCTCACTTTTTTTTTGAAGTCTTGGATCTCCATAACTTGGAATCTAGGACTTCATTAGTAAACATATACAGTTATACTTTTCTTTCTTCTGTAGACACACTTTTTGAATTTGGTTTACTTTTCTTGTGACACAGTTAACTAATGAAGTCCTAGATGTCTGACTTAAGGCAATGTTTAGAGGGACCCTTGAATACTAGCTCCAAATTAGTGTATAGTTTTTGTGTCGGACTTTTTGTTTGTGGTCTGAACGTTACACATTTGCTATGATTGATATTCACGACTGATGACCGTATATGTAATTAATCAGCCAAACAATTGATTAGGTGAGATTTTTGGTTGAGGCAGGTAAATTCAAATTTGCTTTTGAGGTCTGTTTTCAAATGACTATCAAGGTTTATGGATAAAACCCTTTATTTTAACAGTTTTAAATTCTATAGAAAATTAGAATGCCCTCCATTTGGAGTTGAAAATGTATGTTGGCTGTCAATAATTCAAAATCACAGGGCATTGCAAGTGTTGTGTTTTTTATTATGTCAGTGATTACTCTTATTTGAAGTGCTTTCTTAGCTGGAAGAATCTCACTCAAGATGTGACCATTATTATTAAAAACATGCACCTTAAAGACTTCTATCTAGGGATCGAGGCTTCTTTTTTCCCATAATATGTTTTGGGTGGGGTGTGGTGTGATGAGGGTAATTAAATACTAGTAGTATCAACTTTTCGTTAGACCTTGATAGAATAAAAAACGTGTTCTCTTATTTGGAGATACTAGAATTTTATTCTCGAATAAATATCTCATTTTAAACTTTTACAAAAAATAAAAATGGTTCCAATTTTTTTCATTTTACTTTTATCATTTATGCTAAAAATACTTTAGACTCCTAATTTTTAATGCTATAATTCGAGGTGTCTATAATAAAATTGCACACTTCATGTATCATGAGCTCTGACGGCTGGGAAACTTATTTTAATTAAAGATAGGTAATTATTCGGATGCACTTTAACACAACAATGCCATCAGAAATGGGGAACAATCCCCAAAAGCAATACCTCCCGTTGCTAATATCATCGCCCTGCAGCTTTTAAGCTTTACGGTGGAAAATCATATACATATAGGTACTTTTAATTTATGCAGATAATAAGTAATTCGAATGTAAAATTAAAAGCAAAAGTTCATGATAAAAATTTGGTGCGCTTTATCATCTCCTCTTTTCGAATCATTTAATCCTTTAATTAAGACGATTTAATGTACACAAAACTTCACGAAACCTGTCACTAAAAGAGATCACATTCATACAGAAGCTAATTCTCAAGCATTTAATTAGACGAGAATAATATCACACAATACTATACTACTACATAGACATAAAATGTGCATAAATCTAGTTGCACAATAAGCAACAACTTTAATTTTGGTAAGATAAGGAAAAGTAGTAGAAGTTCACTTTAGGCAATGGAAGCTACCAAGTTAGCTTCAATTACTACTTAAAAGTGAAATTAATAAAAAAGAAATACATATGTATGTTAGCTCTGAACAACTCCCAAACAGCTAAGCAACCATGACACAAGAGAAAGGAAAAAGATAGACACAAAACAAGAAATAAATATGGATTTAAAAAAGAGAAAAAAGAAGTGATGAAAGCAGCCTATTAATTTCTTGTTATTTTTCTTCACCAAGCTGAACCTCCACCTAACATTCCATTCCAGAATCCATTCGAATTCTCGTGCCCCTTATCTTGATTCTGATCCTGATCGCTGGAGTTTCGTCTGGTCGCACCCAACGTGAACATCAGGCTCCCGTTAACGCTCTCTTGAGGCACGTTACCAACGCCGAATGAGAGGGGCTGAGGCTTGCATTCCTGGAAGGGGAAACCGGATGCGAAGATGGCGTTGTTCTGTTCGTCTGTGGCCATGGGGAAGAGGGAGTTCAAGCCTCTAGCTGCAATGACGCCATTGGTGAAGAAATTTAGGGCTGAGAGAGGAGGAGGAGGATGAGGAGTTGTGGTGGAAGAGGAAGTGTTGGTGTTGGTGGTGGTGGTAGTGGTGGACATGTCTCTACTGCCTTCAATCTTGGGGAGGTCTAGAAATTGGCTGTAATCAGCTTGGAACCCTAGATTGAGATCATCATGGATTTTAGGGTTTTGAGATGAGAATGGGGAAATGCTTGGAGGGTTCAGATCAGGGAGCTTGTGTGAAGAGGAGGAGGAGGAGGAGGATGAAGAGGATCTCTTGTTCTTTCTCGAGCCACCGCCCACCGGAACGTTCCTTAGGGTTCCGCCCTCGGTCCAGTAGCGGCGGCATGTCTTGCAGAAGTATCTTGGCTGGGTGAGGCTGTAGTTGTTGTAGTAGCAGAATTTGGTGTTGGTGGAGTGGCATCTTGGGCAGTTTATGGCTTGGTCTTTCTGTGGCCTCACTTTTCTCTCCGTTGCTGGCTTGCTACATGCATTTGGAGCTGCTTCTGCCATGGATCTTGCAACTCCATATTCCTTAGATTCACAAAAAAGGTCAGAGATTTGGTGAAAAGGGGGTTTTGCAGATGTGTTTGGGATTGCTGAAAAATTCTACAAAAATAAGACTATAGCTAGTCCTAGCTAGCTAGGTAGAAAACTAGGATGCAGAGAGAAATCCTGATCCTTCAACAAAATTCAGTTACTACACGTGCACCATATTTTTGGATGAATTCAAGAAAGATCTTGGAAACCTAATCTCAGGAAAAAGAGGTAAGCTCACAAAATTAAACCAAGAAAAATTAATCAGTCTATATACATGAACCCTAGCTAGCTTGTTCTAATTAAGCTGAGAAAAAAGAGTAAAAAAATGAAAAGAAATGAAGGAAAAGTTGAAAAACTCTTCGCACCTGAGTCCACTGAGCACTATCCATGGATGTTTCTGAAGATGGAAAGAAAAGGGGTTATTGTTATTACCAAAAGGCAAAGTGATGGAGAAAATTCACCTAGTTTGTCTGCAGCTGTCTTTGATGCAAGGAAAGAATGTTTTTGAGTTGTTTGTATGCTGGCTTTCTTTTTTCTTTTTTTGAGTTGGCTAACTTTATGGATGATGGGAGGAAAAAAGGGGAAATGCTGTGGATTGTTTGTTTTGACTGCACTCATATCACTTGGATAATAATATAAATTTTGAACTTTTTTGTACTAATCTTTATTTAAATCTCTGGTTAGTGCTTTGTGAATGTATATCTTCTCTGGTGGGTTTCTGCTTTTTTGACTCTGTTTTCTTCATATTTGATCCCCACTTTGTTAAAATATGAATTTGGAATTGATTAATTAGTATTGTTAATTTTTAAATTATGGTTTAGTCAATTTGTTCTCCATCCAATACATGGATGTTTCCTTGGTTGTTATTCTATTAAGAAAAAGAAAGCAAGAAAATTCATCTCAACTTTCCTAATTCTTATTGATTACAAAGGGGTTTAAAACTTAAAAGGGTACATTGTCATAATTTAGAGATTTGAAATTTAAAAATAAAAAAGGCATCATTGTTTCACAATTAAAGACACATATTAGACCATCTTTTCTTTCCATATGCTTTATTGATGGATAGTTCTTCCTTTTTATGCTTCTAAAGGTTGATGTGTTTGCATGTTCAAAACCATCATCATCACAAGAAAACCCTTTTTCTTTAAGGAGAAAGTGACTAAATGAGAATGTTATTATAACATGCATGAAAAAATTAATTTATCTCATGACTTCATAATATTATATATTAGTCTAATAAATCTTGATGAATCTTTTAAGTGTTAAACATCCATGCTTTCTAGCTAATAAATATTTTCTCAACTGATAAAACATTCGTCAACTACTTTTAAAGATGAGGCCAAGGGAGATTGTTTACCAACCAAAGCATTTTGCAATTTAATTTATCCTAATTTGTTTGTATATATCTTTTGCATGCGTGTAACTTTCTATAATGACCATCATATATGTAGGAAATTTTATTCCCAGCCACTTGAGTATTTTTGAAAAAGGGAGTCGTTGAATAATCATGTAATATTACAAACAAACCATGATATTGAAGTCCAAAATCTATATATAGTATATATTTCTCTACATAGATAGTAGTTTTGTTTGATCATTGTATACGTATACATGTGTTAATCATGTAACTAAAAGTACCAGAGATATATGAGTCTGATTGATATACATGTGGAAATGAAACAAGATAGGGATTTTTCTAATCTCATGAAAGGCGATGGTATTTAGAACATTGGAATTGGTAAGTGGGAAATTTCATTTTGCTAACTTTTGTTTATGAATTATGACATTTTTACTATTTCATTCTTTATTAAACAATTTCTGTGTATGCTCTCTTTTCTGTAAGACTCCAAGAAAAGAAATACTAACAATAAGGTAAAGAGAATAACTAGCTAGCTATCATATTGATTTTTTAATATATAAACACTCATTTAACAATGGGAAGGGAATTTTTGAAGGTATTATATCTTCATCAAATTTTGAAGAGGTATATTAATTATCTTTTCTCCACATAAAATATAAATATGATAATTTTTTTTTATATTTTTCATTTTGTATTTTTCACTTGAAATTCACTAATTTTTAAGAATGCATATTTACTTTTTAAAAAAAAGTAAGCGATAAATATACTTTTCCTATTTGTCTCTTTTTTTGGAGATGCTCTTATAGCTTCGTGACGCAATACTACCGGCTGAAACCTAGCCAAGCAGCTAAGCCAATCAACACCTCAAGTCTTCAACTATGTAAGACCTTTTTTGGTATGATTGAATGAAATAAGAGTGGAATGAAATGAAGATAGGAATTAAATGCAATAAAAATAATACTAATTTAAAATACTCCCTCCTTTTTTAAAAATAGGGAGGTTTGAAACGACACAATTTATTCCATTCCCTTCGTTTGCATTTCTTTTATACATTTATTCCATTCCCGATCATTCCATTGTACCAAAAAAATACTCATTTTAATGTACAATTTGACAACGTAAGAGAGACGGAGAAAAATTGGTAAAGTAAGAGAGAAGGAGAGAAAAAAGTAATGGAATTAATGTTAGTGGATCATGAGGTCCATTTTAAGTTGTTAATTGTAGTGGTATGAATGGTAAATAAATTGATGTATAGGGGTGTAAAGATTTCCTAAAATAGAAATTTTGAAAATTACTATTTTTAAAGAACGAACTAATATGAGAAAAGAGTTGTTATTTTTAAAAAACGGAGGGAGTAAATACAATAGAAGTAGATATCACATTTCATTCCACCATGCTAAAAAGGACTTAACTATCCAGATATATAATATAGCCCATCAAATTAAGATTGATCTTAATTAGCTATAAGTTAGCCCATCAAATTTGGATTGATCTTAATTAGCTGGTACTCTTAATTTAATATTATTAGGAATTTTAATTGAGATCATGATACACGCGATACGATCCTAAATCAAGGAAAAGACATGATTGGTAGGTGTAATATACTATTAGCTAATTTATGAATAATGAAAACTGCTGGAGTATGGGCCATTATTTCACAAATAATAAAGCTGAGGGACTAATATGCAAATTTGGGAAAAAAGGAGTTCAAAATAAGGGTTGGTCAACGGCTGAGAATGGGGGTTGAAAGCTGGATGCTTCAGCTCGTTCTGTTACACCAGAGAAACGGCCACAACTCTCATATATAAGCTGATCTTGGCGGTTATCAGCATCAGAAGGAGCGATACATTTTCTGTGTGAGGAAATCATTGTAATTTGAGGTGAGCTCTCGCGATTGAGCTAAGTGATTTCTTGTGTGTATCTTCCTGAACTTTTGAATCTCTCTTCTGTAATTCTTGTGTGTGAATGAGTAATAAAGATTGAGTGCTTTTCCCGTGGATGTAGATCACATTGATCGAACCACGTATATCGTTGTCTCTTGGTTTTGTTTGTGCTTTCGATTTGTTCATCGCAATTTCGATCGATTCATAACAAATTGGCGCCGTCTGTGGGAATCGATTAGGGATTGATCGGCGCGATGTCTACGGCGAAGTTTGAAACGGAGAAATTCACTGGGAAAAATGATTTCGGCTTGTGGAGGCTGAAGATGAAAGCTGTGATGATGCAGCAGGGCCTCTGGGAGATCTTGAAGAATGGGGATGAAAAGCCAGCTGCAGGAGCGGATGAGAAAGTCGATCCTAAGGCTCAAGAACTCCAGAATAAGGCCTACAGCACTCTGATACTTAGCCTCAGTGATCGAGTGTTAAGGGAGGTTTCCAAAGAAGAAACCGCGGCTGCAATTTGGGCCAAGCTTGAGTCGATTTATATGACCAAGTCTCTGGCTAATTGCCTACATCTCAAGCAAAGGTTGTTTACATTCAAGATATCGGAAGCAAGAAGTGTTTTAGAACAGCTTGAGGAATTTGGGAAATGTGTTGATGATCTGGAGAATATCGACGAGCAAATAAAGGACGAAGATAAGACGCTGATGCTCTTGAATTCGCTGCCTAAGTGCTATGAGTCATTCAAGGACGCAATACTCCTTGGAAGAGACTCCAAGATCACCTATGAGGAAGTATACTCTGCGTTGAAGCTGAAAGAATTTCAGAAATCTGCAGGTAAGTCCCTTGATCCAGCCTCTGAGAGCTTGAATGTCAAAGCTACCAACAAGAAGCCAGATGAAGGCAAGAAGCAGAGTAATGATAAATGGAAGGGAAAGGCTCAAAAGGAGATGGATCAGAAGGAGACAAGAACATGCCACTGGTGTAAGAAACCAGGGCATATCAAGAAGAATTGTTATGGATGGAAGAAAAAGCAGGCTGAGGAAGAAAAAGGAAAAGATCTTGTAGCAATTACTGAGGAAGCAGAGGAAGCTCAAGCACTTACCGTTACTAAGAAGAGTTCTATCTTGAATGTCTGGATCATGGATTCCGGATGCAGTTTTCACATGACATCCAACAAGAGATGGCTGACTGATATGCAACCAGCTGAAGGGAATGTCTTGTTGGGAAATGATCAAGTCTGCCATGTTGAAGCAGTTGGGAGTGTCAAGATGAGAATGGAGAATGGCTCTATCAAGATTTTGACAGATGTAAGGTACATCCCATCAATTAAGAGAAATCTGATTTCTCTGGGAATGCTTGAAAATAAAGGATTCAGGTTTTCTTCTGCTAATGGAGAAATGGTAGTGACTAAGGATGGGGCAGTCGTCATGAGAGCCCAGAGAATTAATAATCTCTATTACCTACAAGCTGAGGTTATTGAGGGGGATGTAAATCAGGAAGAGTCTCAACAACCGATCAATTGGCATTCAAGATTGGGACATGTGGGGGAAACTGGGCTGAAGCAACTGATCAAGCTAGGATTAATCCAAGTGAAAGATGATCAGACCATTAAGGAGGTTGGATCCTGTGAAGAATGCATATTGGGAAAAAGTAAGAAACTCCCATATGAGTCAGGAAAGCATACTTCAACAGAGCCTCTACAATATGTGCATAGTGATATCTGGGGACCCTCTCAAGTCAACAGCATAGGAGGTGGAAGGTACTTTTTATCTTTTGTTGATGATTTTTCTAGAAAGCTTTGGGTTATTATCATGAAGGAGAAGTCAGATACCTTTAAGAAGTTTCAAGATTGGTGTTGTGAGGTAGAGTTAGAAACTGACAGATCACTCAAGTGTCTTAGAACGGACAATGGGCTTGAATTTTTGTCTTCAGAGTTTGATCAGTTTTGTAAGAAGAAAGGTGTGAAGAGGCATAGAACGGTTCCTCATAACCCACAACAGAATGGAGTCGCAGAAAGGGCAAACAGGACAATCTTGGAAAGGGTGAGGTGTATGCTCATCTCTTCTGGTATGGGAAAGCAATTCTGGGCAGAAGCAGCAACCACTGCATCAGTGCTCATCAACAAATGCCCATCATCTTCCATTAATGGTGAGACACCAGATAGTAGATGGTATGGCTCAACTGGTGATTACTCTAGATTAAGGCCATTTGGCTGCAGGGCTTATGCTCATACAAAGCAAGGAAAACTTGAGCCCAGAGCATTGAAATGTGTGATGTTGGGCTACCAAAAGGGTGTGAAAGGGTATAGGTTATGGTGCACGGAAGATGGGATGAAGAAAGTGATTATTAGCAGAGATGTGATCTTCAAAGAAACTGAAATGTCATTTCTGAAAAGGGAATCAGAGAGATCTCATTTTGAGGTGGAGCCACCTGATGAGATAGAAAGTCCTGGTGATTATGTAGAGAATTCAGAGAACATCAGCAACTCTGAAGCAAATGAGGAAGTTGTCCCGGAAAGAGTCATAGCCAGAGATAAGCCCAAAAGAAAGATTAAGCTTCCTGCAAAGTTTAATGATTACAGCATGATGTATTATGCACTTGCAATAGCTGAAGAGATGGATTATCATGAACCGTCATCTTACAAAGAAGCTGTAAGAAGCCCAGAGAAAGATAAATGGCTCAAGGCAATGCAAGAAGAAATTGACAGTTTGTATAAAAATCGAACATGGGTTCTGGTATTGAGGCCAAAGAATCAGAAAACCATAGGATGCAAGTGGATCTATAAGAAGAAAATAGAGGCTTTCAACAACAACAAAGTGAGGTTCAAAGCTAGGCTGGTAGCTAAGGGCTTCACACAGAAAGAGGGAATCGATTATAATGAGGTTTTCTCACCGGTTGTTAAGCACAGTTCAATAAGGATCCTACTCGGTGTTGTTGCTCACAGGGGATGGGAACTACAACAACTAGATGTAAAAATAGCTTTTTTACATGGAAAGCTAGAAGAGAAAATATATATGGAACAACCGCCTGGGTTTGTGAGTCCGGAAATGAAGATAAAGTTTGTATGTTGAAGAGAAGTCTCTACGGTTTAAAGCAGAGTTCAAGGCAATGGTATCTCAGATTCAATGACTTTGTTCAGAACATAGGATTTGAGAAGTCCTTATATGATAACTGTGTTTTCATCAAGAAAAGAGATGGAAAGGCAGTGGCTTTTCTTCTACTTTATGTAGATGACATGCTTATTGCAGCCGAGCATCAGGAAGAGGTGGAGGAAATAAAAGCTGGACTAAGATCAGAGTTTGATATGAAAGATTTAGGGGAAGCAAAACGAATTCTAGGGATGGACATTGTAAGAGACAGAAATGAGAAAAGGATTTGGCTCACTCAGAAGGACTACATTGGGAAGGTTCTAAAGAGGTTTCAAATGAATAGCAGCAAAGCAGTTTCTGTCCCATTAGGACATCAGTTCAAACTTAGTGCTGATCAATGTCCTAAAGATGGTGAGCAAAGGAAGGAAATGGACAGAATCCCTTATGCAAACATAGTTGGAAGTGTGATGTACACTATGGTCTGTACAAGGCCGGATATAAGCCATGCTATCAGTGTGGCTAGCAGGTTCATGGCTGACCCGGGATTGGAACATTGGCATGCTCTAAAGTGGATGCTCAGATATCTTGTGGGCACTCAAGATTATGGAATATTGTTTGATGGAAACCACATAGGAGAAGGTGGAGCTTTGATGGGATTTTGTGATTCTGACTTTGCAGTGAGTATTGATACCAGAAAATCTCAATCTGGATATGTATTCCTCTTGTATGGAGCAGCAGTGAGTTGGAAATCGAGTTTACAATCGGTTGTTGCATTATCTACAACGGAAGCTGAGTACATTTCTCTCACGGAAGCAATCAAGGAAAGTTTTTGGTTGAAGGGAATGTTGGCAGACTTTGGTGTTGAGCAGGATGCAGTGACAGTGTTGTGTGACTCAAATAGCGCGATATGCCTTGCTAAGCATCAGACATTCCATGAGCGTAGCAAGCATATAGATGTCAAGCTGCACTTCATCAGGGATGGGATTGATAAAGGGTCTGTGAAGGTATCGAAGGTGGGGACAGAGGACAACGCAGCTGATATGCTGACCAAGACTTTACCGGCATCCAAACTGAGGCATTGTATGGATCTGGTGGGGTTGCTAAAGCAGTAAAGAAGGTGGAGTTTTATGGAGAATACAATCTGCATTGCTCACTAATGTCCCAAGGTGGAGATTTGTTGGAGTATGGGCCATTATTTCACAAATAATAAAGCTGAGGGACTAATATGCAAAATTGGGAAAAAAGGAGTTCAAAATAAGGGTTGGTCAACGGTTGAGAATGGGGGTTGAAAGCTGGATGCTTCAGCTCGTTCTGTTACACCAGAGAAACGGCCACAACTCTCATATATAAGCTGATCTTGGCGGTTATCAGCATCAGAAGGAGCGATACATTTTCTGTGTGAGGATATCATTGTAATTTGAGGTGAGCTCTCGCGATTGAGCTAAGTGATTTCTTGTGTGTATCTTCCTGAACTTTTGAATCTCTCTTCTGTAATTCTTGTGTGTGAATGAGTAATAAAGATTGAGTGCTTTTCCCGTGGATGTAGATCACATTGATCGAACCACGTATATCGTTGTCTCTTGGTTTTGTTTGTGCTTTCGATTTGTTCATCGCAATTTCGATCGATTCATAACAAAAACTAACTTTATCGTACTATAGTCGTAACAGGAAGTAAATATTATGGTGTTCAGTAGTCAAAATATTTAAAGGCAGACAAAAAAGGGGCGTGTTGGTGAACTTCAATTTAATTAACCTAATGGGAATGTGAACGTTTCATTTCGCACCATACCATATATCTCCCACTCTGCTATGTAACCAAGACCTTGGTCTGCGACTATGTGTCATGAGTTTTTCTACGATGAAGTTTCTTCATGACTAAAGTTATGTTGTGAGACTCAATATCTCCCAAGAATCAAGCAAAGTATTGACTACCATAAATCAAGTATCTACACACCAACACTAAACAACTGATTTAATACGCCTTGAAAGTCATTCAAATGATTTCATATTATATACGTATATTTTTGAAGAAAATATAATAGGTCGTGCATCGCACCAATGAGATACTAAAGCAAAAATTTTATGGTTTTCCCTTTCCTTGATTTTAGTACCGAACATTTAAATTAAATTTTGGATAAAGTTCCTTGAATTCCCACTCTTTGTATAAATATGATTAAATAAGTTAATGCTTTCATATTACCATAAAAATAAAACTTTGCATGAGATACATTTTTGTGTTCATGTTTATGAAATTATCATCCCTATAATAGCATCCACAATGGCAATAGGTCAGCCATAGGCCAGCCACTCTCTCTCCCTGTCACGTCATCAGCACTAAAAATTCACTTGCCACATCATCATTTTAATCAAATAGGCTAGCCTAAGGCCAGCCACAGGCTAGCCGCAATAAAAATAATTCAAAAACAACTACATTTACGGAATTATATTTACGATAAATTATGGAATTAAATTTACGAGACATATACAGAAAAATTCATTAATTTCATTTAAAAAAAAGTACATTCATTCAAAAAAAATTACATAATAAAAAACTATCGCCGTGCAGTCTTCCGTGCCCACAACTCTTCAATTATATCCTTTTAGAGTTGAATATGAGCATCAACTTGGCGCATGTCGGCATGTGCCTGGAGCCGGCCGGCTTCATCGTGAGGTACTGAAGAGTAGTTTAGAAGCTAATAATGGTTAGCGAAAGAGTGTTCTAAAATTAATGAAGAAAACCCTCGGTCCAGGAAATCCGCTAGACACTGGGTCTAGAAACTCAGAGAACCTTGAGCTACCTGTGGTTGGACACACAATCACTACCTTAACTCCCCCTTCAAAACCCTCAACCTGCTTTAGCTAAGAAAACTAGTACATGGAAGTAGGGATCGAATCCACAGAGATGAATGTGTAAGTAAACATGTTCAAAGACTCGGGAACTATTTTTTAGCTGCTGCCACGCAATTTTTGGGGTTGAGCTTTAATTCCTAGACTTGTTAATTGAAATATTCTACTCTAACAGCTAGATCTAGGCAGAGACATAAAAGCATGCATATTAACAGAAATAGAGCGAGACAATTTGCTAGATCGAACGAACAGTTCCCTAAATTAACCTAGACTTGGGAAAGAAACTAGACGTGGGGACCATTTTCTGAAAAGGTAGAGTACGATTGAAAAGCTGCAAAATAACTAACTAAAGGACTAACTAACAGTGACATCATCTTCTCCAATATTTATCACGAAACAACCAGTTAAAACAAATAAAGAACGTAGATCGAAGCAAAGTAAACGAAATTAAACCAATAAAATTAAAAACAGTTAAAACTAAAGCAGATCTACAACTACTAGACGAGGCAAAACGAGAATACAGAACTTAAACAACTAAATGAAACGAGACAAGCAGATCCAACCACGGGACGCTTAATCCACTCCGGATCCAATCCATCCACAACAACCAAACATCATTTCCGTCTCCGATCCTCACAAGTCTACGTAGATTCAACCGATCAACAACAGATTTCTTACAAAACAACTCCAAACTCAGATCAACCAACAATAATCAGCAAATCAAACCTGAACAACACGATAAGATAAACGAAACAAAAGCAGTGATATCCATAGCAAAATACGAAGTATCCAACGATAGCAACAACACAAGGCCGAGCCTCGAACAACGAGGACTCAGCGAGTACCAAAAGTAGACAGAAAAATAAAAGACAATTGTTTCTTCGCCTCCTTAGAGACGGTGTTGCACCACAAACTTCCGATGAAATGAGAATCCCCCTAAAATTTCCCCCAAGTGTGTGAGTGTGTAAAGAAAAATTGGAAAACTAAGCTAGGAGCTGAAAGTGATGATGCTTCATGTTGATTGCGTGCTCCTTTTTACAATGGATAGAGCTTCTAGACTGTTCTTGTAATGCCCATTTTGCCCTTCGATTCGATGCTCTTTTGTCTAGCGCTCTTCTTTTTTCAGCTTATTTTTCCTGCCGACTTCCTCCACCAAGCGATCTCTGTCTTCTTCCTGGGGTTGGCGATTTTCTCTACACACCTGGCTCAAAAAGGTTTGTTAGACTTGGGAAATCACAGAATTTATCCCTATAACCAATGCATGAAATTAGCCTTATCAGGTACCCCCACCCCCCCTTCGTACGTTGGGGGTGACCACGCCGTGGCTTGGACCGGCTGCATCAGTATTGTCATTGGCCCAATTAGTCAGTTGTACGCCTTCGTCTTCGACAATCATGTTGTGCATGATAATGCAAGCGTACATTATATCAGCAATGCATTTGACATCCCACAAACGCGTTGGACCCTTAATTAGGGGTGGGTCGATACGATATATCATATCGAAAACGTTGTATCGTGTTTCGTATCGAAAATATCGATATGAAAGAATTTCATATCGTTATCGTATCGAAAGTTTCGAAATATCGAATTTCAATATATCGAACTTTCGATATGGATAATATCAATATCGTTATCATATCGATATTTTGATATATCGTAAGATCGATACGATATATCGAAATATCGTTATCGTATCGAATACATGTATATCAAAAAATATAATTTCAAAACTGAAAAATAACACAAAAATTAATAAAACTTCAACACAATAAAATAAATAGTGTTCTTATTAGGGTTTCATATATATATTTTCTAAATATATGAATGAATTAAATGGATTTATATATATTATCTATGTATTGAATTTCAATATGTTTCGATATATACGATATATATCGAAAATATCGATATGTATCGTATATTCGATATAAAACGATATATCGCGATATAAGGAAATTCATATCGTTATCGTATCGAAAACTTACGATACGATACCGTATCGTATCGAAAATTACGATATACCGAATATTCGATAATTTTTCGATATTTTTCAATACGATATGAGCGATATATCATTTTTTCGGTATTTTTCCCCAGCCCTACCCTTAATTGCCGCCCATCGAGACTGGAGCACACCAAATGCGCGCTCCACGTCCTTGCGCGCCGACTCCTGCCGTTCCGCAAAGTAGGCTTTCCTGTCATCATTTGCGTACCTGATCGTCTTCACAAAGACATGCCACCTAGGGTATATCCCATCCGCCAAGTAGTAGCCCATATCATGACGGTTATCGTTGGCCACAAATGAGACGGCCGGACCGATGCCCTGACACTTCTTATTGAAGAGGGGCGACGAGTTGATGACGTTGAGGTCGTTGTTCGACCCGACTACCCCAAAATACGCATGCCAGATCCACAACAGGTAATCAGCTACGGCCTCGAGGATCATCGTGGGATTCTTTCCCTTGTAGTCGGTCGTGTAGGCCCCCTTCCAGGCAGTTGGACAGTTCTTCCATAGCCAATGCATACAATCTATGCTGCCTAACATCCCGGGGAACCCATGCTGCTCCCCGTGCATCTGCATCAGATACTGACAATCTTGGGGGGTAGGGCTTCGAAGGTACTGATCACCGAAAATTTGAATCACGCCCTGACAGAAAAACTTCAGACATTCCAGAGCAGTCGTCTCACCGATGTGGAGGTATTCATCCCACATGTCTGCCGCGCCTCCATAGGCCAACTACCTGATTGCCGCCGTGCACTTTTGAATAGGGGTGTGGCCGGGTCTGCCAGCCGCATCGTGCCTGAAGCGGAAATACAGATATCGACGCTCCAAAGCGTCAACGATACGCATAAACAACTCTCTGTGCATTCTAAAACGCCGCCTGAACATGTTTGCGTTAAACCGCGGGTCCGATGCGAAGTAGTCGTCATATAGCCGCTGATGTGCAGCTACGTGATCTCGATCGATCACTGTTCGGCGGTGGACAACGGGTTGAGGGCGAGGTACTGCCTGCTGTTCGACCCTTTGCATGTACCACTCTATCTCGCGGTTCATGTAGGCCTCCATAGCCTCGTTCATCCGTCGTTCGTACTCCTCAGCATCCCCACCACTACCACCACTACCACCACTGCTACCACCCGCGTTACTCATCGCTCGATGTTGCTCTTGTACAAAAATTTAGAGAGAGAGAAAACTCGTTAAAATAAGTGGTGCAAATGAAAATGTAACTAAAATCGTGTATATATAGTGTTTCAAAAATTTTCAAAAAAAAAATAAAATTACGCTGGCCGATCGCTCGTCGATCGGCACGTCACAATGGCGGCCAGCGCCTGGAAATCGGCGTGCGCTCGCCTGTTTTTTCGCCGAAATGCCGCTGGCCGGTTCCAATAGTTCGGCTAGCCGACCGGCTAGCGACGTGAATCGGCTAGCCGGTGCGCTAGCCGCCATTGTGGATGCTCAATAATCCCCTTCCTTAACTTTATTACCGAACTTCTGGACCACGCAAATGGTCTTTGAACTATGCGGTCCCTAAATTTTAAAAATATCAAGAGTAGTCCATGAATTAAAATATAATCGCATGATACTTTTTTCACTGTTCATTACGAATCTGTACAAAAATGTGTGATGTTTTCTAATAGTTTGAGTGATTCTTAATAAGAATTAGGAGTATCCTTTACTACATTAATTTGGCTGTTAGTGTTAATTAACTGAAAATATGTCTATCCTTCAATAATCTATCGGGCTCCGGGCTTTCATTGGAGGCCAAGTCGTCCAAAATGCTGCCGGGAACATATCAAATTGAGCTGTGCGTCTCGTTGCTCGCTTATTCTTCGATAATCGAATGTTGAGTGAATTCACCTTTTGCTTGAATTACTTCCATGTTTTACTTTAATTGGATAACCATAATTTTCTTCTGCTATGCTTCTAATTGGATTGTGAGTTGCAAATTAGAAGGTATTCACAGAGATCTCGCATGCAACCTTACTTCATTCATGCTTGTTTCATGTACTATATTTCGATCGATATGCATCTTCAATATTGCATGACGATCTTCTGCAGATAAATAGAATTCAAATATGTTTCACTTTGGGTTTTGTTGTTCCCTATTGCCTTTGAAATTAGCTCTGGAATTTGGAAAGAAGGGTGATAAAAGATGAGATGAAACTGATGTATGAAAGGTTTCACCAAATGAGATGATGAATTGATGATGTGTGCTATGTGTTTGAGTTACAACGTCTGAAATCTCATCGACTTATAATCAAGGATATAAGTTACATGAAAACATCACTCCAGATTCAACTTACTTGCTCTTTATATTTGGTGCAGGAGTCTCTTCACCATATATGCTTCCCTTACACCTTAACTGACTAATACTTACACAACTAATCCCCGATTTTTGTTATTATCAAGCTTCTTTAAAAGAAGGTGTGTCTTCTGTGCAAAACATCTTACTCACATGAGTATCTCAGTCGTGACAATTTCCAATGTCTGAGTTGTGGAACACTCATTTGAGCAAGATGTTTTCCAATGAGGAGACTCGTCATGCCATATCACGTCTCTGAGAGGGCCTATTTATACTTGTTTCCAGGCCTCAGGGGTGGGTTTATCAAGTAACTTAATGAAAAATCTCAGCTACTCTTATCTTATAGTGAGCCTGTCATTGTTTAACTGAGAGGATGTTAAAATATTGGTAGACTATCTTTCATTGTCTTTCTTTGTGTTGTTAGAGTTGCAGTACAGAGAATAATTGTACTTACAACAAGATATTTGTTAGTACATTAAGTTAGTACCCTCCTTTGCTACTATAAATAGAGGTATATGTTGAATTAATTAGGAAATAGATTTGATCTTTTCCCTCTTGAACTTGAGTCGTTGTTAAGGTATGTGTATAAATCATCTTAGTTGTTGTGTAAGTTTTCTTCTGTTTCTTTTTTTTACACTTACTGTAACTGTGGTTTAATTTGCATCTTATTGTTTGAGGATAACCATGGTTTTTTCCACTTTTACGTTCTGCATGTGCTCTGATCTTTGAGCAGCAGCGAGCATTGATTCCATAAGGTACGTTTCAGCATATTCTGCTTCCAATTCGTAGAGCCCACTCACACATGTCAATGAACCAAGCTATTTCACTTATTGATCTTGAATTTCTTGAGATGAATATGCTAAAAATAAAAACCAATAGGCAATTGGTTGGTCCAGAGTTGATTTAATCTTGCCTTCTTTTAAACATTTATGAACAGACAAAATAGAATGAAAATGCCATGGTGATGTGTGGTTTTGTACACTTTTGATATGTACTTTGTAACTTTTATAGTACTGCCATATTCTCAATGTTTTCAATCTGAGTATTATATAGTAATTTATATTCCTTGAAGAATCAGGTTGGCATTTAATTGCTGTATATGTTTGTTGTAGAAACTTTCCATTTATAATAGGTATAGCATCTTCTACCTCCTGCAGCTTCTCTTCCTTCTGTCTTGCTTTTTTGAAGAGGTTATCATTATAGCTTACTTTCAATACTGCCATATTTTTCTTCTGAATGAGCATTCATATAGAGATGTGTATAATTACCATCCATCACATACAACAACGGCTTCTAATAGGTGAGAAAGCTAACAAAATGATCTGGAAACACAGATTTTTATTGAGACAACCAAGACCAAGCCACACATAGACATGCATAATACACACTTGCACGAAAGAATCTGATCATGGAAAATATCGAAAGTCCTCCTGGTGATTCTTGTTTATCCACCACATACAAACACAGCTTCTAGCAGCGAGGGTAATCAGCTGGTGGGTGAGGGAGGGTCTCCAGTGGTCCTTGCCCATTCTTGACGATAATCGCCACAGACAAACCCCATGATAAATGTATCTCCAGATGGCAGTGCATAAACCAGACCCCTACACCACATTCATAGAGTCTCATCAAGTTTGTTTCATGTAACGACTCAGATGTCTGTGTTAGTATGTGTGTATGACGACGAACGTGCTAATGTCTTTGTATGTAGTATTCCTCTTATGCAGAGATGTTATATTATATAAATACGTCACTTTTTCTGTTATGCATATCATTACATTAGGTGAATATTTGATGCAAAGACTGATTTTAAGTAGATACAATACCTGGATTGTCAGCTGTAAATCTAATTGCTGCCCATCCACCAACAGGAACGCCAATGGTGTTCATGTAGGGTGGATCCACCAAGTTGAAATTAGCAGTATCTGGATTGTAGTTTCCCGTGCCATAGCCCACGACATAGAAACTGTAGCCATGAAGATGAATCGGATGATTCTCAGTCGAGACAGTTCCAGTATCCTGCAAGATGAGCTGAACCCTTGTCCCATACTCGAGCACAAAAACCCTCGTCCCATTCATAGAGTTGGTGTCAATAGGAGCATTGTTAGGCGCCCCGTTAACAAAATCATAGAATTTTAAGGGTGCCCCAGGGAAATCATCAGTGAATATGCCTGCTCTATCCCTGTAATAAGCTTCTAGAAGTGAAACATTAGGCCTAATAAAACTTATATTGTTCATGGAAGCAGCAAACACCCCCCCATTGGTCCCCTTACAGTTTTTCTTTGGGTTTTTTCTAGTACACTTCTGCACATTCACACCTATGGTGACAAACAAGTTCTTGTCAATCACTTTAGGAACATCCGAGGTGTTCAGACCCCGGAGCCCGTCCATTACAGTTTTAACCACAAGATTATCGTTGAACCTAGGTAGCATGGCTGGTAAAGATATGCTGTTTGGTGTTGCACCTAGGTACTGAAAATAGCCAACTGAGGTTATGTTTTGAAAGGGTACGTTTCTTGCAGACATGTATGGCCCGACAGCCATGGAGTATCTGCTTATTGGCTGATTTGCTGTGACGAGGACGTTGAGGGTCTGGCCCGGACCGAGCATCACCTTGTCCGTGGGCAGCGCCTTGGTGTACTCTGCGTCTGCTTCGACTATGGTAAGCTTGTGGTTGGCGATTGCAAAGAAGTTTTCTGTGTTCAATCCTGCGTTGATCAGCCTCAGCAGGTAGGTCTTCCCAGGCACCACGTTGATCCTGTAGACATCTGTGGAAACGACAATGTTTCTTGTTAATTTTCTACTGCGTTTACCTTTTTCTACATCTATATTTTAAGTTAATGCCATAAACGTGTATAGCATGATGTGAACTTGGTGTATTTTGTCATAAAACAGAGAAACATAGGCAGGTGTTACCGTTGGCAGAGCAGTTATAGTTGGGGCCAGGGTGGCCGTTGATTGTGTAAGCATCAGCCTTCGGAGCGCCTCCACCGCTGGCCAAAACTGCCTGCTCGAGCTTTAGAGCATCTTTCAACCAATATTCCCCTGTTATTTGCAAAAAAGTGTTAAGACTAATTAACAACACTTAAGGTAAGTATACTTCCATAGAAGTTAGTTAGCCATAATTAAGAGATGAACCTAGTATAATAATATGCTCCTCATACGGGTAAGGAAAAGGGTAGGGGACGCCGGGTTTGGGGTAAACGATTAGAGCGCCATAAACGGTTGCCCGAAGCCAGGAGAAGTGAGCATGCCAGAAAAAGGTTCCCTTTTGTTGAACCAGAGTGAACTCGTAACTGAAAGTCTGCCCGGCTTGGATGGGGCATTGCGTGACGTAAGAAGGGCCGTCGAACCAGCACGACAACCGCTGCCGGACCCCATGCCTGCACGATATCACATGGTCAAACTAATCATGGGAAGGGAAGGGAATCATCAATCAAGGGAAGGGTTTGTATACTACCAATGGATTGTGGCATTATGAGGCGTTAAATTGGTGACTCGAACAATGACTCGATCATCTTCTTGAGCATAAACTACCGGACCTGGGTACATTTCGTTAATGGTCACGATCTCCTTGCTACTGCACAGCTTCGTCACCCTCTTCGTTTGCACCTATCATCGATACATACATACTTCACTCAATACAGTAATATATTTTCGAGAGAGAAAGAGAGCTAGAGTGAATATGAGACCTTGAAATCGTAATATCTTGTGGAACCACCACCAGGCCATCTCTTGATTCCATGGACGCTATGTGAGATGGAAAGTAAACTCAACAATGCACACACCAAGGCAGTGATTGTGGTTGCCATGGAGTGAGATGGTTCGAACTAGCTCAAGTGAAGGGCTATTTAATGTAACAAAACAATCAGATTAATGAAAAAATAAAAACGTAGCCAATAGCGATATGTATGTGTTTTTTTTATTAAGTTGATGAAGTTAGATGGAAAATATTAGTATTTAAAATATAGTAATTGTCTACAGCTCCATGATTACAATTTTGTTATAATTTGCTTTTAGTCGACTAACTTGGTCATGCGATTTGGTACATTACGAATTACGATCATTTATTAAGTTGTTATACTTATATTACTCACTGTATGTGTTGCCTTAGAAAGGTGACTATGATCCAATACAATGAGATTTTCATAAAGTAAAAATAGTGTTTTCCTAGATATGATCTTACTACTGTTTCCTATTCATTTTCCATTTTTCACATCCATTTATATAATTAAGAAATGTTTTTTCGAGCCTTATTACTGATTTGTACAAAAGCAGTTGGCCTAAACAAGCCCATGCAATACGTATAAGCTAGCCCGTCTCTAAATTATTGGAATTAATTTTATTTAAGTCACCAAATTCAGAATTATATAATTTTGAGGCTTGACTTTAATGCACTGTACCCAGCGGTCTTGTCGAAATAAGAATCTCTGATTTTCAATTGCTCATGCGTAGGCATTTTAAGCAAATGGGTAGTTGGAATATGTCCATATAAATATATACATAAATAGTGTGTGTGTGTGTGCGTGTCATGCACAAACTTTTTCTTTAATAAAAGAGCAGGCGTTTGCAGGAAGAAAAAACCCCAGTTATAGGCGCTGACAAATTGAAATTGTATAAGGATTGATCGTTACGGTATAACTAACTTCTTAACAAATCTCAAAATATAATGCAAAAATTTCATGGCTTAGACAATTTTTTCTTCCTACGTCACATAATTAAATCGGCAGGTACTAAAATGATCTAATATTCGACTTCAGCCAATCGAGCTACAACAACTATAAATAGGTGACAAAGATACCACAAAGTTGTAAATGAATTTTTTATAAAGTCAAGATGGTAATTGAGTTTATTAAATCTACAATCAGATGTAAATGAGTTTCCACGTACACAAAATGGAAAACAAAAAAAAAACATATTGAATTCTAAGTAGAACTGTAGAAGGTAATGAACAGGTTAGAAAGATCCTCATAATTTGGCTCATTAAGTATTTTCCTATTGAAACAGAAAATATTCAAGATGACTCCATGAATCTTATTTCATCAATGACTGAATCCAAAAAATCAGTTTTCTGAGGCAATCTCATTTCAGCAGTAACAAAATCTAACACTGTAAAAATCTCATTGGATCTGGAATGACACTTATCTTCGACTAAAAACTTGTGGAGTCTGCCTCCTTCTTCTATAAAGCTGTGGCCTGCTGCTTTAGAGGTGTTGGAGCCTTTCATGAACTTCCTCAGCTTCGCCACTTCGTTCCATTTGTTAGCTTTCGCGTAGATGTTGGAAAGAATCACATAATTCCCAGGATTCCATGGCTCCAACCTAAAGAGTTCCTCAGCAGCTCTCTCGGCAAATTCTACGTTTCCATGAAAACTGCAGGCTCCGAGCAAAGCTCCCCATACGACTGAATCTTGCTTCATCGGCATGGCCATAATTAGTTCATAGGCTTCTTGCATTAGTCCCGCTCGGCCTAGAAGATCCACCATGCATCCGTAGTGTTCTAGCTTTGGCGTGATGAGAAACTTTCGCTCCATTGCGTTGAAGAGCTCCCGGCCTTTATCAACCATCCCTCCATGAGTACATGCTAGGATCACACCAACAAACGTGACATCATCCGGGGTGATTCCTTCCCTCTGCATTATCAATCACAAGCAAAAAAGGTCAGTTTAACCAATTTGGTGGGATACAAGTATATACGCAACACTGTTCTGCTTCTTTGTTCGAGCAATCAATCTCGAACAAAGTCAAATTGAAGCATTCAGAAAGCTCACCAGCATTTGGTTAAACAGATCCAGAGCTCCCTGACATCTTCCATGGACAGCTAAACCCATGATCATACTATTCCAACAACATAAATTTCTACCGCCACCAATTTCATCAAACAACTGCATTGCCTTCTCAATCACGCCACACCTTGCATAGAGCTCCAACACCGCGTTACAGACAAAGGCATTTCTGAAATAGCCATTTGCACGAGCATAAGCCTCGATCCTCTGTCCCACCTCCAATGCGCCAAGATTAGCACAAGCCGGAAGAACACTAGCTATTGTTACATGATTAGGCCTAACTAACCCCTCTCTCTCCATCTCCAAATACATCTCCAAAGCCTCCCTATATCTCCCATTCTGCGAATACCCCGACACCAAAGCAGTCCAAGAAACGACATTCCTAGACGGCATAGCCAAGAAGCAGCGCAACGCTTCGTCCAAATCCCCTCTTCTTGCATAACCTGAAATTAAAGAATTCCATGTGGGCACATCTTTGCCATCCATCTCATCAAACACCTTTCTTGCGAAACGCAGCAAGCCCATCTTAGCATACATGTCAACCAATGCGGTCAAGGCATAGGCGTCGTGATCAAGCCCGAATTTGAGAAAATGGGCGTGGACCATTTGGCCGTGGGAACGACTAGAAAGCTTGGCGCAGGCGACGAAGAGGAGAGTGAAGGAATGCGGAGTGGGAAGCAAGCATCGGTGAAGGAGTTGGGAGTAGAGAGAGAAGCATCGAGAATGCGGGCCGTGAGAAGAATGGGCTTGGATGAGCTTGTTGTAGAGGGAAATAGTTGGGTGGGGTAAACTGTCGAGCACCTTATGTGCATAATTTACGTTGGGAATTTCTATTACTCTGGTGATTAGATCTTTGGCAAAATCTGTGCCGACCCTCAGTGAATGGGCGTGTAATTGTTTAAGTTGGTTCATGCGAAGGATCGGACTCTATAATCTGTAGGTGTTCTTGAATAATAGACCTACTACAACCTCGTACACGTCAGAGCTAATGAGCGCCAATGCCGCAGAGTATACAATGACCCTCAATCCTGTTTATTTGAATCGGCACGAGTTTAAAAAATTATTTCACTTAATAAAAAGTTATTAACTATATAAATTATTTAATTGTAAAGTAAACTAGTGAAAAAATTGTTTGAAATATAAATTCTATTTTTATAGGAGTATTAATTTTATAGTAGAATGTGTAGTTGTTTTATACTATATGACTTCCACTTATTAAAAATGAAAAAAGAAAAAAAAAAGAAAAAAAAAAACTAACGGATAATAGTGCAGTTATCAGTGCGGAGCTGTGATAAACTTGAGATCACGGGTTCAAACCCCGCCATCCGCTAAAAGAATTCGGTCTTAATCCACAAACCCGATCGAACAAGATTAGTCGGATTACGTTAAAGGCGGGTTCAATACGGTCAAACCCAAAAAATGAAAAAAAAGGTAAATATATCTTTAAATGTCGAACAATCTAACAAATATGCATCTCTATTAGTAATTGAAAATTGAATCACATAATTAATTTCCAAAAGTTCATTAGATATTTTTATCGCTACATGATAACGGGTACTCCCTCCATACCATATTAATTGAGTGTTCTGGGAAGTCTCAACATAATTGAATATAATTGAATGATTTTTATTTTTAGCAGAAAGTAATCCGCTCTCTTATTTTATTCTCTCGTAATCTCTCTTACTTTATTCACTATCCATTTAACACAATAATCTTAATCTTCGTGCTAAAAATGGACGTCTCTATTAATAAGAAACGGGGTATAGTATATTTTATTTAAGATAGCAACAATTTCTTGACAATACATCTAAATCGTAATTAAAGTTGTTAGGATATCTAATATTGCAAAATTAGTTACCTCATGTCCTAAAACAAATTATATACATCAAGGTTTCATGGTGTAGTTGGTTATCACATCAGTCTAACACACTGAAGGTCTCTGGGCGAAGCCAATTACTCCCTCCATCTCTGATTAAGAGTCACACTTTGACCGGACACGAGTTTTAAGAAATGTAAATAAAAGTTGGTTGAAGAAGTTTGTGGAATGTGAGATCCATTTTTTTATATTGATTTTATAATAAAATGTGAGTGAATTGAGTTAGTGGAATGTGAGACCTACTTATTATTTATGGTAAATGAAATGTGACTCTTAATTAAGGACGGACCGAAATGGAAAAATGTGACTATTAATCGGGGACGAGTATTTTTTATTTTCCAATAGAAGCGTCCACAGACAAGTTCCCAATAAATTTAAAGGTTTGTCTATTTTAAATTATAGTGATACACAATCAGAGGCATGTTGGTTTCGTGGTGTAGTTGGTTATCACGTCAGTCTAACACACTGAAGGTCTCCGGTTCGAACCCGGGCGAAGCCAAAGTTAATTTTTTTAATTTCCCAATAAAAGCACCGACGACGTCGTACACGTCTAACCGTCTTCCCCAATCGCCAATCCCCACCACACCATTCCCAATTTTTCATTTTGATGTCGGATACAATTGCTCATCGCCAATCCCCATATCTTCATACACTAGTAGTATATTGACTCTAATTAGATCTCCCGCATAAATTCACACTCCACACCCTTTTCTTAAAACAATTGACCACCCAGCCATCGGAACTATGTCGGAGAGCTCAACCCGATCCAAGGCTGACCTCGCGGCGTCTCTGCGGCGCGCTTGGTACCATTTGAGGCTGTCGGTTCGTGATCCCACTCGGGTGCTCACTTGGGACGCCATCGTTTTGACGGCAGCTAGCCCTGAGCAAGCCCAACTCTACAACTTGCAACTCACCCGCGCCAAGCGAATGGGCCGCATTGCCCCATCTACCGTCACTCTCGCCGTTCCTGACCCCCACGGCCACCGCATCGGCTCCGGCGCCGCAACTCTTAATGCCATTTTCGCTCTCGCCAATCACCTCTCTGTCATCGCTTCTGCGGTATCAATTTCACCTATTTCGTTTCTTCCCATCATTTTTTCGAGTAATCATCATTGTCTGTGACTCTAGTATACCTAAATTGCCTGTGGATGTGATCTTCTTAGTGCTGCTAGATTGAATGTGATCTTCTTTTGATAGAATACATGGGGGCAGTGAGGTGAAATGTTAACCTACATTAACAGAATTCAATCATATGCCTCTTTTTGTAGGACTCTCTTTTTCATTCTTCATCTTGCACTGGACTTTAATTGGCTTGTGGTGCTCACATAACTTATCAGATACCTTCTTTGACATGAAGGACTGCAGCTCTACCTCTTCAATCTCGAACAGCTCTAGTGGAATTCCACTTCCTTCCCTTGTTGAAATCATAAAAAAGAAGCATGTCTTACTCCTTCACGCTGGAGGAGACTCTAAGAGGGTTCCATGGGCTAATCCTATGGGGAAGGTTTTCCTTCCGCTTCCGTATCTGGCGGCAGATGATCCTGATGGTCCAGTACCCCTGCTCTTCGATCATATACTTGCAATTGCTTCTTGTGCAAGACAAGCTTTTCGGGATGAAGGTACCTTGTTCTGTCCTGTTAGCTGTAATAAGATATTCTATAATTCAAGCTTGGATGCATCGTAATTGATACTATCGCTTGCTATGGTTGTGAAGCTTGGATCATATACTAGGCTAGAGTTGTTATGGATAGCATTCCGATTAATTAAGATTTCAAATAACAGGCGGGATGTTCATAATGACTGGGGATGTTCTTCCTTGTTTTGATGCTTTCAGCATGGTTCTTCCTGAAGATACAGCCTCTATTATTACTGTTCCTATAACTCTTGACATTGCTTCCAACCATGGGGTTATTGTGGCATCCAAATCTGAGTCAACAAATGATTACGGTCATGTCCAGTTGGTTGATAATTTGCTTCAAAAGCCTAACTTTGAGGAACTTGTCACTCACCAAGCAATCCTTGACGATGGAAGAACGCTACTTGACACTGGAATTATAGCTGTCAAAGGTGAAGCATGGGTGGATCTTGCTACGCTTTCCTGTTCCAGCCAACCATTGATTTCAGGACTTCTGCTCAGCAAGAAAGAGGTTATCAAATTTTCTCAGGGATTTCTTTGCTTGTAGGTCTTAATCAATTTGCTTCTTGCATTGATATTTCAGAGACTCCAGCTCGTAAGCTTCTTGAAGCCTCTGTCTTAGCTTCTAATTTTTATCATGTGCAGATGAGCCTATATGAAGATCTGGTAGCAGCCTGGGTGCCTGCTAAGCATGAATGGTTGAAGAGACGCCCTTTGGGTGAAGAACTTGTCGCAACATTGGGAAAGAAAAAGATGTTCAGCTATTGTGCTTGTATGTTGAGTAAAAATAGTTCATGTGCTATTAATAGATTTTGAAGTTTATATCCCATTTATTCTGTTTGGGCTTTACATACTAACCCCACTTGATATATATATTGGACATCGGTTTCTTTTTCATGCCAATATATTTGATTCCATCATGTCTCAATTTTGTGCAGATGATCTCCTGTTCTTGCACTTTGGAACCTCAAGTGAAGTTCTTGAACATCTTAATGGTACTGGTTCTGGACTTGTAGGTAGGAGGCACCTCTGTTCAATTCCAGCCACCACAGTGTCTGACATTGCTGCCTCAGCTATAATTATATCTAGCAAGATAGCTCCTGGTGTCTCTATTGGGGAGGAATCACTTGTGTATGATTCCGCCATTTCAACTAGTGTCCAAATCGGTTCTCAGTCAGTAGTTGTTGGCATAAATATTCCTGAACTTCAGCAAACCACGAGTGGGAACTTACTGAAATTCATGCTTCCAGATCGCCATTGTCTCTGGGAGGTTCCGTTGGTGGGATGCACCGAAAGAATCATAGTATATTGTGGTCTGCATGATAATCCAAAAATTTCGCTTCCAAATGATGGGACTTTTTGTGGGAAACCCTGGAAAAAGATTTTAGGTGATTTAAGAATTCAAGATACTGATCTATGGGGCGCAAAAGAAAGCAAGGACATGTGCTTGTGGAATGCTAAAATATTTCCTGTACTTTCCTATCCGAAGATGCTACAATTGGCGACATGGCTTATGGGTTTAGGCAATCAACGTGATGAATACCTCTTAGATTTATGGAAAAGGTCTGACAGGATCAGTCTAGAGGAGCTGCATAGATCGATTGACTTCTCTAACATGTGGACAGGCTCCATTAATCACCAAGCAGATCTTACAGCAGGGATTGTTACCGCTTGCCTTAATTTTGGTTTGCTTGGTCGTAATCTATCTCAGTTGTGCCAAGAGATTTTGCAAAAAGAAGCCACTGGTGTTAAAACATGTCAAGAATTCTTGTCGCTGTGCCCTGATCTTCAAGCTCAAAATCCTCAAATTCTTCCAAAGAGCAGGGCTCACCAGGTCCACCTTGATCTTTTGCGAGTGTGTGATGAAAAAGAGCTGGCTGCTGAAATGGAGCACAAAGTGTGGGCCGCTGTTGCTGATGAAACTGCTTCAGCTGTCAGATATGACTTTGAAGGTAATAAGACTATCATATATGGCTTATGTATTTAGTTCATTCAGTGTAAAGGAGCATTATAGCTAATTCTGTAACTGCTGTACTGTAACTATCCTAGTCATTCAGTACATTGATATTAATCTTCTTTTTGTTTTCCAATTTGGTATAGAGCAAGAAACTAGCACATCTAATAGTATTCTGGAGCAACCTTTTCACCACAAGAAGGTAAAGGTGGAGTTACCTGTTCGAGTAGATTTTGTCGGTGGCTGGAGCGACACACCTCCATGGAGCTTGGAGCGTTCTGGCTGTGTACTGAACATGGCCATTACACTAGGAGGCTCACTTCCTGTTGGTACAATCATAGAAACTATGACAAGGCCCGGACTCTTGATTAATGATGATACAGGAAATGAGTTGTACATCGACAATGTTACCTCCATTGTACCTCCATTTGACAGTAGTGATCATTTCCGGCTTGTCAAATCTGCATTGTTTGTCACTGATGTCAAAACTAAGATGAATCTTCAATCCAGAGGATTGCATATAAAGACATGGGCCAAAGTCCCTCGTGGTAGCGGCCTTGGCACTTCTAGTATCTTATCAGCAGCAGTTGTCAAAGCTCTTCTTCAATTAACCAATGGAGACGACAGTAATGAAAATGTCACCAGGCTCGTTCTCGTCCTGGAGCAGGTCATGGGTACTGGAGGTGGCTGGCAGGATCAGGTTGGTGGTCTCTACCCCGGCATCAAATTTACATCGAGCGTTCCTGGAATCCCATTGCGGCTTCAAGTTAATCCTCTGCTCGCTCCGCCTCAACTGATCACGGAGTTGCGTCAACGACTTCTCGTTGTATTTACTGGTCAGGTATGAGAACATCACAGATACCTCGTTGGCATTCCCAACTTGTCTCCAATTGTCTCCAATGAAATATTTGTTGATATGAGAATGCAGTTGCGACTTGCTCACCAAGTCCTGCAGAAGGTGGTGATTCGCTATCTCCAACGTGACAACCTACTCGTCTCGAGCATCAGGCGCCTTGTCGAACTAGCTAAGGTCGGAAGGGAAGCTTTAATGAACCATGATCTAGTCGAGCTGGGGGACGTAATGCGGGAGGCGTGGCGGTTACATCAGGAGCTCGATCCATACTGCAGCAACGAATTTGTCGACGCACTGTTCGCATTTGCTGATCCGTATTGCCAAGGATGCAAGCTTGTTGGCGCTGGAGGTGGTGGATTCGCATTGATGCTGGCTAAATCTGCTGAGTCCGCAAAGAAACTGAAGCAGTTGCTTACTGAAAATCCTGAGTTTGATGTTCAAATCTACGATTGGGAAATATTTTTAGGTAAGTAGCTACATCTAATGTAAAGTGTCCATGAAACAATTATTGTTTGCATATAATGATTTCTTTTTATGATTCTTTATAATAGATACGTGCAACATGTATTGGTATTTTTTCTTGAATTTTTATTATGGGTACATTACTTTCTTATTCTTTTCATGAAAGCGAATATCTCTATGCCAAAATCTGCAGATTCTCAATTTAACATGAAAATTCGACTTTGGACTAATTCCAGAAATTAATCTCACTTCTAGTCTTCTGCCGGTGGTTGAATTTTATCTATGATGAAATTATATGAACAAAAAAAATCTTAAATGTGTATTCTTATCTTACTTTGTTTATATATTAATACAATGACACTGTGTTTTCTTTAGATTAGGGTAGATAATTCATCTATGTTAGACTTGATGACTTAAATGATCTAAAATACATGTTCATATCATTTCTGTTTGTATATAGGTACAGCTGTCAGTGTCATGTGTTGAGTATATGTATTAATACTATGATACCCATTTTTCTTTAGTATGGTTTAATCATTGAAAATATAGGAGTTTATTTAGGTGATGTAATATTCGTTGGCTATAAAAATAGAGGTGCTAAAATGCTCAAATTCAGCATATGCGTTAATGATTGGCGTACTTAGGAAAACCAGAAAATTGGTTGAAATTGAGTTTAGACAAAAATCTAATAAATTTCATAGTAATCGCATATCCAATTAGGTCCACTAAGATAAGTTAATTTCTCCTTTGACAACTATTGTTAATATTCTATGGTTCACAATCAATAACTAGTGTAAATATTCACTTTCAATTAGGTGAGCAATCGTGTGGGTGGAGTCATCTTGAAAACGATCCAATCTAATAAAGTTTAATCTAAATTTAATATAAATTCGTTAACAATATAATAACGGCACAAACTAATTTATATGATTAAAACATGTTATTACAAAATTATAGTTTATTTTTAAACCAAATTTACACATCAAAACCCTCAATCTATATATTACTAACTCATTTCACTCGCATTTTAGAGTAAAAATTAATACTCTCTCCGTCCAATAAATATATGGGCATTTCTATTTATGAAAAGTTGTCCCCAATTCATTAATTTTATACGATAATATATTTACAACATATATCACTATGGTCTCACCATTACAACTCATTAAACACTAATAATTGTATGAGTCTCATTATCCATTAACATTACTTTAACTATTTTTCTCTTCATCTATCTTACTATAGTAATTATGCATTAATTATCGTGTCATTTCAAATGCACATATTTTTAGGGACCGGAGGAAGTATATAAAAGTGAGACTCATATTCCACTAACTTTTCAACTCACTTTCCTTTACATTTGTTAAAACTCGCGCCGGAACTAAATTGGACAATTATTGAGGTCATGGACAGTGGCGGAGCAGAAAATAATTTTAGCAGGGGCTTTACTATACAATAAAATACTTTGTGTGAGAACTTTATTTGAGCACCATCCTCGTTTGTTGCAGTGAAGATTTGGTATACCATGGTATATCGAATTTACGGTATTTCGGTACACCGCAATATAGGAAAATTGATACTGTTATCGTACCGAAAATTGCGATATACCGAAAAATTGATATTTTTTGGTATTTTTTCAATACGGTAAGTGCGGTATTTCGATATTTTTCCCCAACGCTCGGACGGAGAGAATATATAAAATAAAACAAACAATACAGTCGTTCATCATACAACCATAAACCTCATACAAACTGATCACATAAGATATGTAGCATCAAACAAGAATGAAAAATTCTAATTCTTTTACTCAATAAATAAGAAATCTCTATATAATTAAATCACATATTCAATATACTTATAATCATCAATTTTCCAATAAAAATTATGAAAAAAATGTAGAAAGAATAAGATTTTGTATAATTAAATTGAAAAGAAAAAATATAAGAGAAATCCTATGAAAAAAAGACCTAAGGAATAAAGTACTACTTGAAAAAGGACGTCTCCTACACTTCATATACCAATATTTTAATATTTGACTTAAAATAAAATTGGCCGGTCCCACACAACTATGCATTATTGCTATAGGTTTGGTGTTTCATATTTGGTTAGACGAAATGGCACGAAGCATGTTGTCAGACCATTGTATCCTCATCCAAGCTTCGAAATTCCTCTAGCTATCCCTGGACCCTAAATAAAACCGGGAAACGAAATCTGAATCTTTCAAAAGTCCCTCCAAAAAATGTCCCACTATACGCGGTCTGCATCGCTTTTAAATGCAGCTTCTTCCACAATCACGAAGCATGCTCTCCTAAATCCGTCATCACCCGGTGGTTCTGACAACGGCTTAGCGTCAAGTTCGGAAGTTGTTACCGTGGCGCTGTTCTTTTCTGAACTTTTCCCAGATCCTTTAAAATTTACGAGTTTGTTGATTTGGTGTTGTAGGTAAACATGTCTCAGCCTACGAGTTATGTTGCTCCTGGAGTTGTTGGTGCCGTAGGTGGTGCAGGAGTGTATTTCCATCAACTTTGTTGTTAAACGTCGTTGTAGTTTGTCTATGTTCATGTGTGTCTTCGATAGACATGTAACATGTCGTTGTTAGGTAACCCCGACAAACCAATGAGGAAGTTTAAGAAGGGGGACCGCACCCGTCGGATGTGGTCTTAGAGAGAGGAGGAAATTCTCGCGGCTACTTTGATGGAGCTAGTTGCTTTGGGGTGGGAATCCAACAAAGGGGTTTCGGTCGGATTATCTCCAAAAGTGTGAGGATAGCATTCGTGCAGAATTTCCAACTTCCGACATAAAAGGTACAACGCATGTTGTCTCCAAAGTCACATCTTGGAAAACCAACTTCACTAGCCTATGTAACATTCTTGATTGGACCGGTGTTGGGTTTAACACGAATGGCGACTACAAGATAGACATCGACGACGATCAATGGGAACATGTTGTGCAGTACAGAAATACCAACGATTTATGAACTTTGGATACCGCATTATATGTTGTTATTTTATTGACGTTCTTCTTCATAGGTTGACCCCAAAGCCAAGTTCATGTGGAACAAGTCTTGGCCATTCAGGGAGACTTGGAAATGCATCTTTAGAAAGGACCGTGCAACCGGCGCAGGTGCTGAGAATATATCTGAGGCTGCTGTTCGCCTCCACGATGGTGCTGGTGGCGGCAGTCATTGCGACGAGAGTGACTCACATCCATCCATTGTTTGGAACCGTACCACTCATTGATGTCGACGACGCATAAGAGAATCCAACTACAAACCCCAACAACTCCGGCACCATCGATAAGCCAGTGTATACCGTGAAAACTGCAGGAGAGAAGTGTAAGGAAGTTCACACCGACGCAATGCTCATGGACTTTTTGGAAAACTTACATGCTGGGACGAACACAAGGTTGGAGGTGATTTTGTCAAGAATCGGGTACGACTTTGATCTCGGCCATGCTCGAAAAGCGGTGTTCGACAGGCTTAGTGACATCGACGGTCTTACCATTGACCAGAAGTACCAATTGTGCAACATTATGGGTGACAAACCGCAAAGGCTCGAGGTCTTCATGGGTATGCCTGCACATGCTCGTCTGGGTTACCTTCTGAAGTTGATGAACGAGTGAATGTTGGAGATGGAGTTGTGACATCGTTAGGTCGTCTAGTATTGATGTCGGTATCGTAGTAGTGTGTTGTTCGGGTAAGTCTCTTCAGCTTCCTTCTCCTTCTCCCTATGTTCTTCTGCTGTTCCAGCATTTTTTCTGTACCTTGTCTCACATTTTACCAAATGGTTTTTAGCGAAATGGCAGAGATTCGTGCTGACATTAGTCCATTTGAGAACCAAGGTATCAGTGTCGAGTTTTCAGTAAACGTGTGTTTATTCTTTTTCCAGATGCTTTGTGTTTTGCACTTGAAAACTTATTCTTTATTTTGCACTTTGAGTATTTGTTTTGCAATTCAGTTTGCCATTTTTTGGGATTTGCTAGTTTAAATTTATTATAAGTTGGAGGAAAAAATAGGTTGTGTGTGTTATACCCTTTGCGTTTGTTGGTTTACCTTCAATATTATACAACCTACTATTGTGTGTATTATACCCTTTGCATTTCCTGATTTGCTGGTATCAATCGTCAAAAACTGGTGTGTATTATAAGTGGGGATTTGCTGGTTTGCCTTCAGTACTATACCCTTTGCATGGTGTGGCTATTTCATTGTAGTGAATGCATTCCTTGGTCGCGTTCGGAAATGTAAGACTAATAGAACTAGGCGTAGTTGGTCTGATCGAGAGGAGGAGATACTTGTTGTCTCGCTGAAGGATCTAGCAACACATGGGTGGAAATCCGACAACGGTTTCCGGGTTGGGTACCTTGGTAAACTCGAGGAAGCTTTAAAGAGGCATTGTCCCAACTCTAATATTAAAGTGAATCCCCACATTGTGTCCAAGATAACTGTCTGGAAAAAATCCTACAACTCGCTGCAAGGTATACTATCGCGTTCTAGAGTTGGATATAACACGGATGGGGAATATAAGATAGATTGTACTGAGGAGAAGTGGTCCCAGATTGTGAGGGTAACTTGACTTGTTCCTTATACTTTTTTTACTGATTTGATGCAGAGATTATATTTAGTGACTTTCATGTAAATATATATTGTTTTCATTTTTGGAATTTGTCATTGATAGGCTGATCCCGAAGCCCGGTTCATGCGGAACAAATCTTGGCCCTACTTGCCGCATTGGCAAGTTATATTTGGGAAATACCGTGCAAACGGACCGGTTGCTGAAGATCTTAGAGAGGCAGAGATTGAATATGATGCCACGCAAGTACAAGAACTCAAAGCCCATCATCTGCTAACTTGGAGGACATATCTGCATTTGGACTTGGCTATGGCACTGAGAAGCAAGTTGCAGACAACACTTCACTCACCCACGAAGGTGGTACCCCTACTGGGAAGAAGTGTAAGGCTGTAGGAGGAAGTTCTAGCATGGGGAAGTCTGACACCAACAATGACGGTCTCAGCTTCTTACAAAATTGCATGATGACACGAACGAATGACTCCAAGCCCTCAGCCGCCGCATTGGGTATGAGTTTGATTTGAGCAAGGCAAGAAAGGTGGTCGACGAGATGCTTGGCAAGCCTCCGACCTTGAGTAAGGCACAAAAGTTCAATGATGGGGAGCTGATACTTCGTAAAGTGGATCACCTGGACTTCTTCCTAGGGATACCGGAGGAAGATCGGGAGGATTATGTCCTTCACGCACTTGAGCACTTCGACCACAACTGATGTTGTTCCTTTGTCCAATCCATGACAGCCAAGTATTGGCACCTTTTGTCAAGCAAATTGTAACATGTATTGCTTGATTTTTATGTTTCATCCAACACTTTTCGACTGATTTAGTACTAGCTATGGTGTTTCTGACTCTAATTTAGTGTTTTATGGCAGCCTTGTATAGGCCAATAGGTTATTTTAGGTGGATTGGTGCAATATTATTATGCAAATGACTGTTGTTTTTGATGTACTGCTTCTGATCTACTCACCATAGGTTTTCATTGCTTTTACACATGCCCTGCTCCATAAATTGATGTGGCAAGATGGATGTTAGGCCAACTGTGACACCATTTATAATTCTCCACATTCTCACTTTTATTGTTACCTTGTCTAATAACTCGTGTTTTCAAACATATGATACATTGCTTTATATATTGATGCACAAATTTGTAAATAGCCTTAAAATAATGTGCTATTGTCTGTTAACAAATTTTTCCTTCCCTTCTAGTATCTCATTCAATAGCAAATTTTTGTTTAATATGTAGAAAGAATCGGGCTTTTACAAGAAGAGTTAGACAAAATATGACCCACTCAATAGGAAATAGCTAATGTGTGTATGTTACTATCATCTTTACTTATTATATCAGCTTCATCCTACACACTTTGCAATTAATTTGGAGAAGTATATTCCATCTACATCTACTTTGAGGTATTAATTGACATCCCAAATTATTGTGTCAATTTATTCTTTGAAAAATTCATTTCTTAATATTGTGATTGACATTAATTGACATCCCAAATTCATTTCTCAATTCAATTCAACTCTAAAGAGTCTAAAAATTTATTTCTAAATTTTGTGCAACTGGACGTACATGTTATTCTTTTTGATAATGACATTTGCAAAGCCTTTTTTATGCAAAAAATATAATTCCCATCCAATTTACTTGATATTTAATTTATGAAAAATAATGTCATTATGCTAAATTTGGAATATTTTAAACATCCACCTAAAAATTCAATATTCATACCATAACATAAAACATCCATGGAACATTGAAACTCTCATGGATGGTTCCTCGAAATGACAACAACAGTATAAGCATGCATACTAGCTTCAGAACCATAATTTCAAAGGGTTCATATTCAGTACAAATTTAGTAATAAACGAGAAAATATTTGGCATAATTAAAAGCTTCAAGCATCGGTCTTCTGCCCATACTTCCCCCACCAAGTCTTCGTACTTGAAGACACACATGAGCTGCCATGCGACGAAGCCTTAGGATTACCCGGCCTGTGAGGAGGAGCCATTTCGAGCCTCCGTCTGAGCTCCCTGTCAGACACCGAAGCATTGTTTTGCCTCTGTAGCTCACTTTTCCCATCTTCACGAAAGAGTTTACAACGTGGACCGGTCATCACTGGTGAACAGACGGAGACACTCCCTTCGCCGGATGTTGCTTTATGTACCTTTGTGCGTGCTTTTTTGCGTGTGCCAAGACCACGAGTTCCACCATCTGGTAAATTAGTAGAGTCTGAAATCAGTATAACTTGAGTCTTCGTCGCATAAACAGGCTCTGTCTTAGTAGGATTATTCTTGAACAGCATGGCTAGCTTGGAAAACTCCGACTCTCCATTTTAGTATTAAGCACCGACCAATGCATTTTTCTAGGAAGTAAACGTAAAATGTCAACAAAAATTTAATAATAACAACTTACAACAGAGCAAAGCAATACCTTCAGTATCGACTCCCAAACTGGAGTGACAGCTACTATAGTGTTGAAATTGACGTTCCAAGAAACTCCCGCAGTGTGCACCACATCATCGAAGAGTATGAAACATTGCTCGAACAATTGAACCTCTCGTATAACTCCGACCATCCACCTTGAAGTCATTCTTCATCCATATGATGATGGTCAACAACATGCTATCTACCTCCGGAGTCCAATTGGACTTGTAGAAGAAAGTTTCTTGAGCTGGGATTCTATTCTACATGTTTTAGAAGTTGATTATTTTAGAATTATGAACGAGTTTGCATACCATAAAATCATATATATATATATATATATATAGTGAAAAACCTAAATACGAATTTATGATTTTTTGTTATTTCATTTCATATTGTACACATACCTTACCCTCTAGCCTCACGTGATGTCAAAACAAATGGCAAAACAAGGCAGGTGGCCGATTCTATTTAGCATGCACATGGGAATAACAATTAGGTGGTTGGTGATGTGCCATTGTGTAAGCTTTAGCATGCACAAAGATTGTCAATCTCTTCCACTCACGTGAAGGTATTTGCTTTGTCATCTTCCTACATATTTGATACAGCCTGGCATTTGGTTATTTTTATACTTGATATTGCAGCAATTCATTGGAATCACATCATTTCAAGATACTCTTTCTTCTCTTCCATACAGCCATCCTTGCCATCACGTTCCCGCGTGAGTCTTTGCGTGTGTGTGTGCGTACATACCTACTCCGTACATATCCATTCTTCTCGATCTAACTCTAGTTCCATTCTCGCAGGCACGTTAGACCCGCGTTCAGCAAGCACTACTCCGTCTACCATGACGGAGAGTTCCTTGTGAGTTTTTGATATAATTTTTTTTTTAAAGTGTGAATGAATCTCGATATTGCAAACTCTTGTTATAGGACATTCCTCGCGAGTGGATCTCACGACACGGCTACAGGACTCTGGACTCATGCACGTTGGAGCTTGTCAATGGACTACAATGGCCCGTTCATTTGACCAAGTCCCGGTATGTCACTTGGTGTTGATGAAGGATGGTTGGAGTTCGTTCGTAGCGCACGGATAAAACCGCATGATTTTCTTGTTTTCATTTACAATGGTGGTAGCGTTTTCCAAGTTATGCGATTCAATGATCAAGTGTGGATGCCGATTTAAGACCCCACATGTATTCAAAGTTTATAACTATTATTAGTTGAATGGTTTGGTTATAAGTAAGTTAGAGTCCAAAATAGAGGTGTTTATTTTGCAGCCGCATAAGACCTAGCAATGCAGCATCGTCGTGATGGCGATACTTCTAATGATGATACGGACATCGAGCGTTAGATGTGTCATTGTATCTTGGAGGCAGAAGTTATGTTCTGATCCTTAACACAGCAGACGGTGTGTTGTGCTTCATCAGATTATGTTTTGTGCTAATTGATTCCCCTACTTTCTTTATTTCTTATTTATGTCGCATGTGGTTAGATGTTCTGTGTCAATTTCTTTGAATTCCTTGCTATTTTATACTCCCTCCGTCCCATTAAATATGCAACGTTTGTTTTTCGGCACAGGATTTTATATAGTGTTGTTTTGTGAGTTAATGAAGAGTGAGTAAAGTAAGAGAAAAGAAAAAGTAGAGAGAGTATTGTTTCCATTTTTGGAAACGTTTCATTTTTAATGGGACAGACCAAAAAGGAAAATGTTTCATTTCTAATGGGACACAAGGAGTATATCTTTCTCATGGCTATGTCATTTCTTTAAGTTATGATTATGTTTGAAGATTTTTCGTATACATAAAATATATATAACGAACACCTTCAAGTGGTAGCGAACACCTCTGTATGGGGTCAGGAATCCGGGACTGTTTGCATAGTCGTTATCGCAGAGGTAGTAGTTTCCTGCGGGCATCATTTGGTTAAGTATGTAAGCAAAACAAAAATTGGGATGTAATGAAATAAAATACGAACTGCCATACGGACAACCATACCAAACAGTACCCTCAATCCGTGTGGACGATTAACAGCATCACGTAGAACGCGGGCATCGTGAGTCGACCCCTCCCAACTGGCAGAACATATGTAAAATGCATGTGTCAATCACAAGTGCTAGTATGTTTGTCGAGATTTGACCATTGCGTGTTCGGTAACGTGGTTTGTCCGCATTTGACACCAAGAATTTAATGTATGTACCATCGAGGGCTCCCAGACAACCCTATAGATAGTTATCTAGTTCTTTAAGGAAAAACTGTTGAATATATTGGTGGAAAGTTGTTTCATAAAAACGATTAAAATGTACCTTGAACCATTTCCATCTGTAGTTGACACAATTATCAGTAATAGGCTCCGGCTTCGCCATGAATCGTGAATGCATATTGATTACAGCTCGGAGAACTTTGTGAAATCAAATCCACAAAGTCTGTTTTTCTTATGATGTGCTAAAACTCCCAAAAAGATCGCAACTTGTTCTTCGATGCAGACAAAGCGTTTATCTCGTTAGTAGCCTAACCCGAAACAACACACACAGTTTCCCAAAGGCATTTCGGTCCATCCATAGGTTCACAAGGCAATCAGTATCAGTTAAACCTACTAAACGATCAATACGATTTAGCTGTATTGGTACCCTCTCAAGTATGTTGTATGGAAGTAGAAATTGGGACCTTTTCCTTTTCTTAGATTTAGCTAAACGACTGACTATGAGGTACAATATACATACCCTCGATATAAAGTATGTCTGGAGTATATCATGTAACAAGCTCACTACCTATTCATGTTTGTGATAGGAAATTACCTTCGAGAAAAGTGTGTTGGATTTCGGCCCCTCACCGCCGCCGTCGGAACTATGTAGAGATAGATAAGTATTTTGGAGGATGAACGTGGAGAGAGGGTTCCCCAAATTTGAAACTTGTGGAATGAATTAGAATTTTTGGAATGCTGATGTGAGGGCAAATAGGTAACTACCGACAATATTATTTAATTTCCTGGTGCGGAACAACCTCTATCGGGTGCGCGTTCACAAGATACACTACACGCGAATATCAGCATTTTTTACTTGGGCTTGTCGTAATCAGTTTATGACAAACCAAACACCTGTAATGTTTAGATAAAATCCCCTAGCTTGACCTATCAGAAAAACCAAATAGACCCTTAGATGATAACGCACACCTTTGTAAGGCGTCAAGAAAACGTTGTTGTATGCATATCCATTGTCGCATAGATAATAACATCCAGATACAATTAAGCACGACATATGTTATTGTAAATACAAGACAAGATAGGTTGACTGAACTACATGCAGTCAATGCATGCGTGAGTTGGTAGATTACCGACCTTGAGGTACCTTAAGATCCCCATCGCGGCTCACTGCATCGCGTAACACTCGCGAGTCACCTTCAGACCCCTCCCACCCTGGTAGCACGTACACAAACTGCATGTTACGGTCACAAACTGCCAATGCATTGGTTGGTATTTGACCTTTGCGAGTTCGGTAACGCGGTTTATCTGTATTTCTCACTAGTACATTGATGTGTATACCGTCAAGTGCACCAAGACAACCCTGGTCACAAACAACACCTTATTAACAATGGAAAACTTGGAAAAATAACACATAAATACGATGCAATGTGGATGAACCCCACCAGAAACCACTTCCAACGATAGTCCACGCAATCGGCTGTTACAGGCACCAGCTTGGACAACAAAACCCCATGTAGGTTCAGGACAGCCCCCAAAACTTTGTTAACGTAGAGTGATACAATGGACCAGACCTCCAAAACTAAGACTTGACCACGCGGTTCTTTTGGTGGTGAGCTAAAACGCTAATGAACATGGCAACCTGCTCCTCCACACTGACACATTTCCTAGTTTCAAACCAGAATGAGCAGCGAAGATGCGACACAGGCGACCGAATGTGTTCCGATTCATTCATAAATTAGCAACGCAGTCTTAGTCAGTAACATTTACCAAACAATCTAGGTACTTTACTTGCATCGGGATTTTCTTTATGACACTATATCGTCGTACGTGTTCGAGAACAACCCTTCTTTTGCGATTACTGGTACATTTCATGTACCTATACACAAGGGTTGTTGTTTCTATGCGTAGCTCATGCATTATATCCTCTAATAGCATATACAGGCGAGCTTTCTAACTACTGGAAGTTCTCATCTATTCGAACAACAAATGTATGGAATAGCAAAACCAGTAGAAGAACTAACAAGTTTGCTAAGCAACGGAATATCGGTTACCTTTCAAATAAAGAGCTTCGACCTAAGATTCTGACGTTGTCGGAGTCCGTTGTCGTCTCCCACCAAACCGGATCTGGATTTGCAACATGCAATCGGTCAGATGTTAGACCAGCCAAAAAAAATCAGGAAAATAAACAAAACTGATGGATTTCAGTCGTCGACGACGTCCCTGCACCGGCGGTAAAGCGAAGGATCCGTAGTCGGAACATAGACCGGATTGTGGAGCGCAGACCTAGAGAGAGAAAGTAAAGACAAAATGCAATGCTACAAATGAACACGGAACACAGAGATTGGGGGAAAACCAAAAAAAGTCAGGGTCACATTGGTAATCTCGCCGTCAATTCTGCAACATTGTAGCGGAGGAGAATTGCTATATCAAGTGCGAGTCGTGATTCATTACATGCAAATGTCAAGATGCACATTGCGGGCCTGCGGTTTATTGAGGGCCTTGCCTTTTTAGTTAGTCAACATCAAACCGCCTTTAGCTCAATTGTTGACAACCGAACGGGACCTAAAACTCAGTCACATTAATTGTTCATTACCTTTACTTTTAAACCACCAGCGGCCATTATTGCTTTCTTCTGCGATTTCAAAAACTCAGATTCAGCCCCTTTCAACAATTCAACCTTCAACATTTTGTCTTCAGAGCCATTGATTTTGTTAGGGCTGAAGAAGATAATTCTCCAAAATTTCAAAAATTTACAAGCAAAAAATAAGAAAAATAACGCTTTGGCAGGGGCTTAAGCCCTTCCTTAAGCCTTATTGTGTCCGCCACTGGTCATGGAGGGAGTAATATTTAGATTTTATAAAAACTGTACTTGCTTGGATATCTTAATTGGTTCATACAATACTCCCATCATCCTATAAAAATATGGACATTTTAAATAACACGAGTTTTAATGTACAATTGGTAAAAAGAGAGAATGAGAGAAAAAGTAACATGAGTATTGTTAGGCCCAGTTCGGTTGGGCATATTAGGTGGAAGATTATTTTTGGCCCATGTTCGGTTTGCCCATGTTTCAATCTTGGATTGAAACAAAGATGCATAATCAGGAGATAGCCTATCATGGCCCAACAATCGATTTTCCATATTATTATCGTTGGGTACAAACAATCGATTTTCCATATTTGCCCTTTACTTTTTCTGTAAATACCAAGGCTGCCCTCCTCAGATTTGCGATACAATGATCTGTGATATTTCAGATTTGGAATAGAGAGAGAGAGATAGAGAGAGAGATTCAGATTTGGGAAGAGGTAGAGAAGAAAAGGCGATCAAATTTGAGCTGAGGTAATTTTGATTTATATGTTGCGATCAAGGATTTCTAGTGAAAATTTAGGTAAATGCTTGTAGATTTTAAGGTATCCAGATTTTAGGGATTTATCCATAACTACAGAAACTTAATTCGAAAATTGGGGGAATACAAATTGGGAAGAAAGGTTTAGCAGATAGTTTAGTGGTAGTTCACTCTGATGCTTTTGGACAGGAATGAATTTACTTGACTTACCAATTTTTAGCATTATTTTACTGATGAATTAGTCTTTCTCCTAAATACACGGTAGTTAAAATAGCACGCTTTGTAAGAAGATATGCTTGCCGCATAATGAAACATCACTGCATTCTGCACTTCTTCAGCAGATTTCATGTCTTCTGCTAATTTCTTTCAACTAGAAGTTCTTTTTAATTTCATTCCCAATTTTTCCAAATAAAAGATATCAAAACTTTTAGTCCTATGAATTAATTTAAGCATATTATTGCCTTGTGTCTTAATTGCATGTACACCGAAGGAAATTCAAGTGTTCCAAGTATATAAATATAAAAATATCTTCAATGTATACATGGAGGTGTTGTATCTTGTTGTCATTGCTTGTGCAGTTTATGCTTACTTAAAATTCTACAATAGAAAAATGAAATAAAAATGCATATTCCATAACTCTTAGTAAGAAAGTGAATGTCATCCCATAAACATGAGCAATTTATACGTTTAATTAGATAGAATATGCATTCATAGATTTATTTGATTGTTTGTATTTCTCTATGGTATTTTGTGGTGATTCATCTAACCATGATGTTTTTGCTTTACTTCAAGTGTTCACATTCTTTACTTGACTATGATGTTTCAAATACGTGTAGGGTGTGGAACTGACTGATAGTAGTCACATATGGACCAATACGAGAAAGTATTTGGGCTCTTGTTTTTGCACCATTTAATAGGGAAAAATTCATTCTTTTTCATGATATTGCTTACTTATTATTTATATGGGGAAGAGCCTTTTGTACTAAGTCAAGAAAAAACTCAAATTAGGTATAGCTTAATAAAGCGAATGCCTACCCAAAAGATATTTTTGCACAACCTAATCGAAACTAATGATGTTATATGCATCAATATGCTTCGTATGGATCGACGTTGTTTTAGTAGATTGTGTAAGTTACTTCAAATTCATGGTGGACTTCGTTCTTCCAAATATGTTTCTATTCAAGAACAAAAGTAGCTATATTTCTAAGGGTCCGTTCACTTTGTCAGATATGGCACTAATTGGGCTTAATTCTTGGGGAATTATGGTGTTCAGTTATTTTGTTTATAACTACCAAGCCCTAGAAACGCTCAAGGCCCGCACTGTTCCTCTTAGACTTTGTTCTTTCCAAAACACAGCGTCGACTTGGGAATTAATTACGGGAGCGCATCTCACCTACAGAAAAGAACTTGAGATTACGATTTTACCCCTCCCACAAAGCGTGTATCCCAAATTGCTAGGTTATTTTCCCCCAATTCTCACCGAAAGGGAACTGCGAAATTCCTCAGCCTTACCTCCGCTCACCTCGACTCTGCAATCTTCGCCAGTGAGAGCCGTAAAGAGGGTGAAGATCGGTTGTCCAAGGTTAGCTTTTACTTGGTGCTGGTTCCAATTCACAGTCCAAATGCGTGAAATTAATTACATAGAATCAAAATTGCAAAATTTCTAGGCACAATTAGTTCTTAAATCACCCTCTACCTTACACCACTGAAATTATAGTCGGTTTGTTAATGGGTTTCAGCCCAACATGAACACTCACGATTAGCTGACCTCCATTTTTGGCGAATAGAGCAAGTTTTGTAGACAAAGACGGAACTGACGTGGTCCATCAGTTTGTGAGTGTTGTAAACCCCATCTTGGAAGGCTTTCTTTCCTCAAGGTAAAACTTTTTTTGTTATACATATTTGAACACATAGAAGTTGATGTTTGTTGTCGTGGTTATAGAGCCAATGTTCATTCCCATTCCATCTTCTGGGCCCCCTAATTTGTGTGTTTTCCTTTCCCATCCGTACACCCCTTCCCTTTGGTGGATTGCATTCAATGATGCTGCTCTCCTAGAGTGATTACGATGTGAATTGTTAAGTTAGTTTCGTGACAATTAGCGATATTCGGCATGGCGCACCCTACTACCAATTATGCCCATTTGTGTATGTTGCTCGAAGACATATTGGTTGAGTATCGCATAGAAGCGACTATAATCATACACAGATTTCGGCGTGCCCACACCGAGCATCGTAGGCGGCGAATTCTGGAGGAAGCCAGGAAGTACATTGTGCTCAATAATATTCCTGACTAGTTTAATTGTGTGCACAAAGTTCTAGCAGCTATTTTAAGCCTACATTCTGTCTTACTAAGTCAACCCACTCCTGTCCAGGCGAATTGCAATGACCATCGATGGAAGTGGTTCAAGGTATTTTTCACTCATCCCAGTGGCTGCTGGCAATGCATGTTTTAAAATGAGATTAACACACAAATTTCCCATTTATGCACGGCTGCCTCGGGGCGCTTGACGGCACGCGCATTAATGTGTTGGTCAGTGCTAGCGACAAGCCTAGATATCGCAACCGAAAGGGTCAGATTGCTACCAATACTTTGGTGGCATGTGACCGAAACATGCAATTCGTATATTTTTTACCTGGTTGGGAGGGTTCAGCCGGGGACTCCCGTGTACTTCGGGATGCAGTGTCAAGACCTCACGGTTTGAAGGTTCCACGAGGTATGTTGAATGAGTGGATAAATCTTTTTGAGATTCTATGTGTAACATTCGAAGATATGCTTAACGAAATGTATTATATTGATAAAGAAATTTCTGTGTTATGATCAACTATGGATCAATATTTTGAATTAAAAACTGATACATTTTTTTAACCTGATATTGAGCATAATTTATAATAACCTGCCAAATAATGTATGAAATATTGTGAAAAGATAATTAAAATGATTTCAGATGTTGTAATTAAGGCACAATTTCTTTGCTGGGGAATAATTTTCCATCGGCCATGGTTGCTCCAACTCTCAAGGTTATCTTACTTCATTTCTTTCTACATTTTTGGTGAATCGAATTTGTAATTGGTGGAATAATATAGAGTCCTGGTGGACCTTCGATTCTAGTTTTTTTTTTACCCCAAAATTAATTGAAAATTGAGCATAGAGACACTGAAAGATCTAGTTTAATCTTTTTGACCCCACAATTAATTGCAAAATTGAGTTTAGAAAAGCTGAAAGATCCATGCATCTCATGTTTGAATGAGAGGTGATTAAATTCTTAAAATTGCTGAAGGATATATTGTCATACGAACTTGTTATCATGTTTACATCTTTTCAAGTTGATGAAACTATATTTTTATTATGGGGTTGAAGTAGCTACATATGCATGATGTATTAGCCTTAAGAATCAGATGCTATTATATGATTAAATGGTGGAAGCAGCAACATATTTTTGTTCTACACTACGAACAATTATAATTTTCTTTAACTATTGGATAAAAATCAATGTTCGTATTTGAAAATTGTGCTGACCGAATTATTTGAAATTTATTTAAAATATTTATTCGGTGGATTTCCCAGTTTAGTAAGGGTGGTTTCACGATGTTCATGATTTTTTTATAAATAGTGCATACTGAGATTTTTGTTGGCTTTGTGTAGGATGTTACTATCTGTGAGATAATGCGTACGCTCATAGCAATGGATTTATGACGCCGTACAAAGGGGTGCACTACCACTTGAAGGAGTGGGTCCAGGAATGTCAGCACCACAAAACCCGAAAGAAATCTTCAACATGCGACACACCAAAGCGAGAAATATCATTGAGCGTGCTTTCGCGGTACTTAAGATGCGATTGGGCATCCTTCGAAATGCTTCATTTTACCCAATAAAGACACAAATCCACCTGATTATGGCGTGTTTCCTCCTACATAATTTCATTAGGCGGGAGATGGCTGTAGACCCAATTGAAGTTGAGCTAGATGTAGACATGAACACTGCGACTGATCATGATGAACAATTCATAGGATTGGATTATGTGGATTGCATTGAGCCTACTCCCGAGTGGACTGCAACTCGGGATAACTTGGCAGTACACATGTGGAACAACAGATAGGCTGTTATGAACGCGGGAAGATACTATTTGAAGTGTCCTCAGAATGGGAAGCATCCCAGATCATTTCGATTGGCAAGCTTTTGTAAAAAAAGATTTTGGCTAGGTTATCTTTCTACATTACATTATGTCAAACTTCAAAGACAAGTGATATCCAGATTTTTGTCTATAGTTTTTGTATGTGGCGATCCTTTTGTAAGCCTACATTTTGAAGGATGGGCATTAGATGCATAAATGGTTAAAATATGTTGGCACACATCTTCAAAAATATTTCACAACTTGCTGCATTATTTAAATACAAATTGGATGTGACTGATGATTTACAGGTGCATATCTTCGCCTATGATTAATTAGCTCTCATTAAATTAATGAATTATCAACACCAATCAAAGGCCAACACAAATATGGAATTACAACTTGGCACCTAGTATACTACAAATTTGGCGGTGGGATGTATTCAAGGTGTGATTATTGGGCTGATGACATCAGTTATTTGTTGTACAAGAGGTGAAATCATTCCTACTGGGTAGATAAGTCTCCATCACATTTGATGAGGATCCAACTATTTATATTTATCTTCGGCAAGCCAAGTTCATCACCCTCACCTACACTCTCAGTTGTGCAATTTCACTCTAAAACACAAACCTTCCACACTCTCACTTTTGCACACAAAAAAAATGAACGTCCCAAAGCAAGATGCCTTCCTATACTATGGTGTATGGACAGCGTCAACCGACACGATTTTGTTGGACACCATCATAGCTCTCAAGAAAGAAACATGGTGGAAGGATAGCCACTTCCCGAGTTGGTTCGTTATGACAGTCCAATAAGAACTCAAAAATAAGGTTGTTGTAGTTTTCTCTGAAGAAGATGTTGCTAAGAGGATCGACGTCTTGCACAGGCGGTACCTCATTTTTAAAGATGTTGTTCAGCGGTTCGGCGCACAGTGGGACCAGCCAACGAATGCCGTTACTGCATCCGACGATGTTTGGGAGAAGATCATGAAGGTCCAAATTAACTTTTGTGTTCGTACATTAACATTCTTTACTGTCGAAAATATGAACCATCATAAGGTGTTTAACTTATTACTCGAATATTGCCTGCAGTATAACTGGTTCGCAGGGGCTTATTATTACAACGGCGAGCCCGAGCATTCGAAGTTGGCGTGCTTGTTCGGCATGGATGATGTGAAGGTTGAAGGCGAGAATGAGGTTAGAGTGATATCTGACAGTACCGAGAAGCTGCCAACTGAGGAGATGGGACCGTATGACATTGGTGAATTGAACAATGAGGTGAACTCACCGTTGGTGTTCCCTCCTCCTACTGTCTGCCGCAAACTTTTCGAAGACGATCAGACTCCGACGGACAGAGAATCAACGACTGATGTAGGCATATACTTCATAGACTTGACCCATGATGGACAACTTCGATCCAGGTTTGAGAAGGGTCCAGCTCTACCACCACCAAGCACCTTCAAAGACAAGGCAGGGGTGTCAAAAGCAACTGAAGTTGGACCCTCAAGGATGTTGCCGCACGCCAGCTCCTGTGGGTCGAACTCACCCCTTGGGAAGTGGTCTCACTTGAAAAAATGACCCTAATCTGATTAGCTAGCGGGCGAGGCAAGTCTACCTAAACCACCAAAAATATTAGTGGCATTGGACTTTGCCGTTTTGTTTTTGTATGCCGCAATTATATAAGCCTCTATAAACGCATTCTGTTTGTAATTTTGAATTTGTGTATATATGATCTCATACATGGGAGATCATAAAGTGATCTCATGGACGAGAGATCTTAATTTTCCTTGGCATGGCCACCTACCCCATCATTTTGTGTAATTTGGTAACTTTCGTGGCCTTATGTAATGCTATATTTGCTGGGTTATGGTATTCTATATATTTAACTAAATCATAAATCGTGTGCATTTGTGTCTCCTATATTGCAAGGTTGCTTATTTGTGTGAATCTGATGATGGATTAGCATTGAACAGCTTTTGGATATTAATGCATAGATATACAAAAAAAAGATCCATATATATTTGATACAAAAAGTTGATAGCCATAGGAAACTGTTCCATAGGCTTCAATCCACCAAAACAAAAGGTGTTTAGCTTGATACATAGCAGAAACACAACATTCAAGAACTGAAAATGCATAATACTACAGTTGGAAGTACCACACGTCTATGACCACTGTACTTAGCCATATTTGGCATAGTATTCACATACAAAATAGATTAATATCCACCACACACAACAACTCCACATCATCATTTGTTGTTCTTTTGCATTAGTCGCCTTTAGTAACCAAGGCGAGCATTTGAAGGCATTCCCATGAAGATCTCTAAGCTATGTGATTCTTTTCCAAGTATCTGACAAAGGTCATACCTTTCATCTAGAGTGAGGCCCTCAACAGTTTCAAGCTTGTTGAACACCTCTTGCCTCATTTTACCCAGGTCAAACTCATATCTGATCCTCGCTGCAATTACCTCAAGCCTGGAGTTAGTTTCTGAATGCGGATTGCCTAGGAATTCCATGAGTTTATCATCACTTGATATGTTCTTGCGTTTCAAGGAACCAGATTTGTTTGTGGAAGTTTGCTTGTCATCATTGCCTGAGCCTGTGTCGTTGATGTCAGCATCATATGCTAGAGGGTCTGCATTGTTGACCGGGGTATTCTCAAGCGATGGATGATAATCATTCGCGTAGCATTGACTCCCAACTGATTGTTGTGCCCGCAGTCGTTTAGCCGACTCTGCAACGTCTTCAGCCTCACCGCCATTTGCCCGATCTTTTCCAAATATAACGTTCCAAGCCTCCCAAAAGGGCCATGACTTGTGGCGCATAAACCGCGCCTCTATGTCAGCCTGCACGGATTTATTGATTAATCTGGATTTCACTCATTGACCACATACTACATACATCAACAATACTGATGCTATCAATCTCATAGCTGCAGATTTACCTGGACGATCTGCTCCCATTGTCGATCGTCGCATTCGATCTTGTGATCAGCGGTGAAGCCAACACCGGTCCTCCCTAAGATACGCCGTAGGCTAATATGGTTCTTTTTTCCAAGCTTGAATTTTAGAAGTGACATGCGGTGTCCCTTTCAAGTCAGTGTTGGAAAATTCTTTGCGAATACTATCCTCGATTCTCTGAAGATAACCGGTACGGAATCCATTATCTGATTTCCAACCAAGTGCTACAAGCTCAAGTAAGGCTGTGACCAGAATTTCTTCCTCGCGAACGATCCACATTTTGCGCGACCGGTCTTCCTTGCGAAATTTCTGTCGCGCCGAGCCATTATTACCTATTCAATAACACAACTCTCAATTTCAAAACCTGCCAATAAATTGCATAGTGAAGAACATTGGAGGCCTTTATATATCAATCTGGGAACCTAGAAAACAGACCTTCGCTGTTGTTACCAATCCCAGGACTCCCAACAGGACTCCCAACAGGACGTTTAATCTACGACATACGTTGTACAAGATTACCATTAACATAGAAATATAAGGGCGTCTGGGTACAATTACAGACATAGTATTTTGGGGAAATTGCATCTCTTTATCTCACAAAGAAAATGTGGAGTAAAAGGCAAACGAGAAGAAATCACATCACAATAGAACACCCAAAATGCATAATCTTCAACAATCCACATAATGCCCACTCAATTCAGCTAGATGCAATGCAATCGAGCGAAAATTTGGGGGAAATACTTGAGTTTGAGCTTTTCTATTCAATGGAAATAACACAAACATAGCTAACTTGGGCATACTGTTCACCTGTGGCGATACCGATCCCAGAATGTGGCGCCGATTTGTGAAATCCCTACTGCGTATGATCTACTATTTGTAGGGACTGTGCTTCGAAAATTTTTAAAAATGCACCCAATTTTTTGAGTTCGCGCTGAAAATGAGAAATTTACATTTAAATGTTGTGCTGGGGTATTTTTGCCATCACAGCTAAAAAATACCTTTTAAAAAAAATGTAATTTAATACCTAACGCCTAACCAGCCGCAATTCTTGATCATTGAACTCTTGTTTGAAATCTCCAATTATGTGGGGCCCACCACTCCATATCTAGCCCAGAATTAATTATGTTTGTTTCGTATAGAAGAAAGTGAACGCCTCCTAAATGTTATAGCTCAACACACTAAGATTAGAGTAATAGGTTTTCATTACATGAGGTCATACGGCACAATAAGTAAATACATTAGAAATGTCTTGTGGGCTGTCATGATTGTGCATCGGTATATGTTAGTTACACCCCAAGCAGTTGAGGAAGGTTCAAGAGATAGTACATGGAAATATTTTCAGGTAAGACTATCGAGCCTTTTGTAGACAAAATTTAGTTTTTCTTCAAGGATGTTTGAAAAGATTAATTGGTATTCCTTTTTTAGGGTTGCCTAGGTGCACTTGATGGCACATACATCTAGTTACAAGTCCCAGCAGTAGATAAACCTAGATATCTCTCAAGAAAAGGTGATATTGCAACAAATGTTTTGGTGGTATGCGATAGAAATGAGAGGTTTGCGTATGTATTAACTGGATGGGAAGGGTCTGCGGCTGATGGGCGAGTGTTGAAAGATACAATTAGTAGAGAGAATGGTTTAAAAGTCCCAACTGGTAAGTAGGCAGGATTAGAATATAGTTACCTGACCAATACATAGTACACGTTCACTTAGTAATATAAATCATTTGTTGGCCTTATATAGGTTCCTATTATTTTTGTAATGGTGGTTACACAAATTGTGAAGGATTTCTAGCCCCGTATCGTGGATTTAGATACCATCTTCGAGAATGGGAGGCCGTTCGAAGAGTACCTCAAAATTACAAAGTGTATTTCAACATGAAACATGCTAAGGCGAGGAATGTTATTGAGCACGTGTTTGGACAACCAAAAAGCCGATGGGCCATTTTACGCAACAATTCTTTTTATCCAGTTGAGACCCAAAACATGATAATCATGGCTTGCACGTACTTGCATAATTTTATCAAGGAGAACATGGAGTATGATCCTGTGTTTGGCGATGAATAATAAATCGTTCAACTTGAGCAAATAATGTTAGCTAATGACGGTGAACATGAAGAATATATTGAAGTTGTTGAACCGTCACAAGCTTGGAGTGCTTTTAGGGAACAACTTGCTCAACAAATGTGGCTAGACCACTAGAATTATGTGATAGAATTTGTTTGATATTTTGTACTATTTCCTCCGTTAATCCATGTCAAATGGAACTGTGAGTTTTAAGATACCTTGATTAATGAAGATATTGAGATGATTGATCTTTAATGTGTGTTGTGGGAATGAATTAGATTTACTAGTTTATAGGTTATTTTTATGATCTTGCAAATCTAAATGTGGTTACTTCACCAGGGTGCTTGGAGAACATTTTTTACTTGTGCTCTGTGTTTATGATTGTAACTGGTTGAGAAGTTAACTGAAAAATCAATGCGAGTTAACTGAATTAGCGTCAAGTTTTAGTAACAGGTAAGTTGAGCTTCAATCACTCTTGTTGAGCTGAGGTGGAATAAAGTTGTAAGTTAAGCTCCAGTTGCGCTTGTTAATATGACCGGGAGTCTAACTTGAGAATTGTTTTCTGGTTTTGTACATACACAGAATCTGACCCAGAGTATTGCAGAGTGAGTATTGCAGAGTGCAGACTTGAATTCATCCAAAATATATGTTGTATCTATAAGCATGTCTCTTAATATGCAGTTTATACTATATCGTAACATTTGTTACAACTTAGTTACCTCTATACATGCAGGAGCTATGAGTTCCTCACATAACAACAACTTTCCAAGACCCCCAGATCTTTTAGTGATGCCAACTCTTGCCTTGAATAAGGAAAGAAGAATTTGGACACTTACTGAAGAAGATGCTCTATTTGCAATTCTGAAAACAATAGTTGCAGATTGGCGCTAAGAGAATGCATTCCGATCAGGCTATCTAGAAGCTATTGAGAAACAATTGAAAATTTGGTTTCCTGGAACTGATTTGAATACGACTAATGTGCATTCTAAGTTGACAATATGGAAGAGGCATTAGTATCTCGTGACGAACATGATCAACACTAATGAATTTGGTTGGAATGACTCTAGCACATGATTACAGTTGAGAATGACGTATGGAAGCAATATGCTAAGGTAATATTTAACGTTATTATGCATTAGTTTACTTATTTTGCTTGTAAGGATTTTGACAATGAGTTTCATGTATCCTATTGAATAGACACATCCACAAGTTAAATGAATGCGATTCAAGTCATACCGATTGTTCCAAGACTTGGTTGAGATCTTTGGAAAGGATCGCGCAGGAGGAAAAAGTTCGCAGGGCACAATAGACCTTGCTAAAGTTACAAAGAAACAACAGGCCTCGGTAGATCTTGCTAAAGTGGCAATCCAAGAGCCATATCTACCTTACTTTGATGTAAGTGATTTCCCTCCCATCTTCAATGCAAACACTCAAGATGACTCTTTCTCCAATAATAATGAAAACATCAGCCATGAGTTCCCCCACAGCTATGTACCTTTGGAGGAGGAGGTCGCAGATACACCTTCTCCAGATGAAAGCAACTCAATCAATTCTACCAAAAGGGATGGTGATAAGAAAACTAAGTCCACTAGAAAACGTAGTCGGCTTGAATCTGCAACCTCTAAGGACTCGGTTATTGTTGATCTCATGGATAAATTCTTCAAGCAACAAAATGAATCGATTGGTATTTTCGTCGACAAACTTGATAAACGGAGTGAACAATCGACGAGCAGCAAATCTGAAGTTGTTGACAAGACAAAGCTTGTTCTTGAAGCTTTGAGAAAAATAGCTACACTCACTGAGGAAACTCGACTGAGTTTTGCATACAAAATTACAGTTGATGCACGGGTCACAGATTTATTTCTCAATTTCACTGAAGGTGAACGTATTACATTCGTGAACATGATGCTGGCCAACAAGGTATTGCCATAGAACTTACCAAACTTTTATGTCACGTATGTCACCAAACATTGGGTGTTATTTTGATGATATGTTAACAGTTGTGGCTTGTTGTTTTTGCTGCTATTAAACAATGTATGTAGGTAGTATCAGTTGGTGATGTTGGTTATAACAGTTGTGACAGCAATGTATGTTGGTTGCTTTTGATGAATATATATATATATATATATATATATATATAGGGGAGCACTAGGGTGCCCCCTTATTTAGAGTCACAACGTACATCCAATCTGGTGCTGCCATATGGCACAAAACATGCAATATTTTAAACACAAAAATGCAATCTAGTTGTACATGCATTTTCGCAGATTGCATTTTTGTTGTATGTAAATTGCATTTTATAGTGTTGAGATTTGCATTTTCACATAAATTGCATTTTTTATTGTTAAGTTTTGCATTTTCACATATAAAAATGCAATCCGTCTATATATAAAATGCAATTTAAACAGTCAATATCTAAAATGCAAAACTTAACAATAAAAAATGCAATCTGCATATAACAAAAATGCAATATGCCGAAATTCATTTATAGCTTCTACAAATGCGTATTGCATTTTTCAGTATACAATATTGCATTTTTCGTGCCATGTGGCAGCACGTGGTTGGATGTACGTTGTAACTTTAAAATTAGTTGTTATACTAGTACACCCCTATATATATATATATGTATATATAGGGATGTATTCAAATTTTTTTCATATCTTTTGTCCTTTTTCCTTCTTAATCCTAGCCCCACGATTTTGTCATCTGACGGTTAGATTAATGCCACGTGTCATTTAATAATGCACATTTTCATTCTAATAATGCACAGTGGCTAATAATGCAACATTATAGACTAATAATGCACATTTTCATTCTAATAATGCACAGCGGCTAATAATGCAACATTATAGACTAATAATGCATTGATCACAACCATCCAATTCAAGGATCCAAGGGCTGAGATTAAGAAGGAAATAGGACACTTAGGGTGCAAAGGAGCCTAACGCACCCCTATATATATATATATATATATATATATATATATATATGCAGCTAGATATAACTTGATGATATTGGCAAGTTTTGATATTTCATATGCTCATATACTAGTATATAATTTGATAGAATTTCTTTGTGTGCCAAAAGAGTTTGGTGGACTGTAAAGAGTCAAAGTGCATTTAGTCTAGTTGTTTGTTGGAGTACTACAAGTGCAAGCATCTTTTGTTTTTTTTCTCCAGGATGATGCATTGATGCTTAAGAGATGGCAAGAATATGAATATACACAGATATATTGAGGGAGTTCAGAGATAAAGAGAGAGGGGGAGGGAGGAAAGGACATACTAATGTTCAGGTGTTTCATATCCCAATAATTGTATTTATTTATTCAATAAGTTTGTGAAGCTTTATATTGAGCAGCTAATTATTTCTAATTTAATATGATTGAATTAGAGCTTAGGATCATACAATTGAAGATTCAATATGATATTTGAATTTGATTATTGTTTAGAGTTATGTCACTCACCATTGTTTAACATGTAAATAATGACAATTATTATTATTATTATTATTATTATTATTATTATTATTATTATTATTATTATTATTATTATTATTATTATTATTATTATAACTACTACATATTTTTATCATATTCCTATATTTTCTTATCACTTTTTTCTTTTGGAAAAAACTTCTCTTCATTTTCCAAATATTCTCAATATTTTAGGAGCTAATGTTGAGTTTAATTAAAAATTGAAACATAAATTAATACCGTGCCCCTTCATATTTGATGACCTGCCAGAATGCTACAAAAATAAATAAATACTCCCTCCGTCCCACTTTAGCAGTCTCATTGACTTTTCTGCCCTGTTTTTGTAAAAATGATAAAAAATAGTTAAAGTGGAGAAATGGTAAAGTAAGAGAGACAATAATGTAGATAAGAATCTTCTCTATATTATTCTCTCTCTTAATTTACCATTTCTCCTCTTTAACTATTTTTTATCATTTTCACAAAAAGAGGGCAGAAAAGTCAATGGGACTGCTAAAGCGGGACGGAGGGAGTATTAGTTAGCGAGATTAAAAAATGCAACAAATTAAGAAGAAAAAATATATGTGCCGTCGATATTCTGAAGTAAACTACTCCATATTAGACATAATATTTGGGAGAAGTATTGTTAGGGGTATCTTAGTGAATACACATTATCTTGATATTATATAATATTTTAAACCAAACACGTCTTCAATTATATTAAAATTAACATTCCAACCAAACACCTTTTTAAAACCATGATTCAATCTTTGCTCGTCCAAGATACAATCTTGGTATTATTTTATCTTGTCAGCCAAACACTCACTTAGTGGATAATAGAGCCCACACATTAGAGAGAAAGATATTACCAAAAATAGAAGAGGTTATTTTTATGCAACGGATCAGAATAAAAAATGTCCATATGAGTATAATTTTTGTGTTAATTATAGAAAAGCAAAATTTTAGATTTTCGATATTTTTTTTGTTTTTGTTGGATATGTAGTGCAATTTTGGTTTTCGGGTTTGACTTTTTCAGATTTTTTTGGATATATTTATGAAATTTGGATTTTTCTGTTCGGATTGATTTTTAAAGTTCAAATTTCATTTTTTCAGATTCCATTTTTTAGATAATTCGGTTTGATTCAATTTTCATCACACAAAATTTCAATTTTTCAGATAAATTCCGTTTGGCGAAAAAACTAAACCGAAAATCGAACGTCCAACCCTACTTGTATTCATCGGAACCCATCTTAGAGCATCTTCAATGGCGGCTAGCGGACCGGCTAGCCGCTCCGCGCACGCTGGCCGGTTCGCTAGCCGACCATTGGGACCGGCGAGCGCAAAATCGGCGAGCGAATCGGCTAGCCCACGCCGATTTGCGGGCGCTAGTTGATTCACTCGCCAATCCGCTGACCGCCATAGTAGCGAGGCGACCGGCTAGCGACCAGCTAGCCCCCCCCTTTTTTTAAAAAAATTTTCGAAACTCTTTATATACGCAATTTTAACGTCATTTTCATTCGCACCACTTGTTTTAACGAGTTTCTCTCTCTCTTAATTTTTGTACAAGAGCAATAACGCTAAAAATGGAGAACAACAACGACTCTACTCCAGTGATGTGCGGGTCGCAAACTCCCACGATACCCGTGGGAAGTGGATGGAGTCCGATGGGCGGGTACTACAATATGTACCCTTGGCCACAGATGATGCCGGGGATGGGGGCCGGTGGTAGTAGTATGCCGATGTGGCAGGGCGGGCCGGGGATTGAGGGGATGCCGGTGATGCAAGGGTGGCAACCGGGATGCAGGGGTTGCAACCCGGGATGCAGGGGATGTCGGGGGGTGCAGCCGAGGGCGGACAATGTCTATCGCCTCAGTCTTGACTTTTTGACTGCGTCTTCCCACACATCGACCTCAGTGGAGACTCAATTAACTGGGGATGATACTTTCTCCCTAGAGGAGTTGTTGCAACAAGTTGATCGATATGGGGACACTCCCATTCTACCAAGGGGAGTAGGTCGGGGTCGGGCCGCACCGAAGAAGAAGAAGAGGGCCAAGGGCAAAAAGGGTGGTCGGCAAGTCATCGCAGCTGGCTGATGATGACAATGTACGGAGGAAGTGGACGGATGAGGAGAACGTTGCGTTGTCCAAAGCTTGGGTGAGTGTTTGCGATGATCTCCTCCAGTCGAACAATCAGAGGATCGTCAACTTGTGGACTAAAATTGCAGCAGCCTACAAGACACATTGCCCGCACGGGAAGCCACATAGCAGGGAGGAGTGTCGGAAGCAGTGGGACTGGATCAGGGCTGCGGTCTCCCGATTTGCACGCCAACAACCTCCGCATGAAGACCAGAGGCCAAACTGACGACGATGTCAGGAGGATGGTGGAGGCGCAGTTCCCCTTGAAGGGGGTTTATAAGGAGTTCACCTTCTGCAACTGCTATAAGGTGCTGATGGATTCTGAGAAGTTTCGGGCCGATGTCGATGCTAGATGGCCGAAGAAGCAGCGGTTGGACCTTGCCGGTGATTACAGCAGCAGCGGTGGTTCCCACGACCTCCCCGACGATGCTCAGGATTTCCCGTCCCCTCCATCGTTTACTCGCCGCACCCGCCCGGTTGGTCAAAGGACGGCGCAATGGGCTTCTAGGGGAGTCGCCCAGAGGTCCCAGGAGGTCCAGTCGGCATCCCCCTACTGGCAAGTCGTCAATCGAGCTCTCCCACCTCGCGCGTCAACAAACGCAGCTGAACATGTGGAAAATCGTAAATCAGTGGAAGGCGGCAGATGACCCTGTGGAGAAGGGGTTTCTTTTTTAGATCCTTCAGAGTATGCAGGCCGATTTGGCCCACGTACGTAAGGCCATGGGAGACGAAGGAGGCTTAGATGCAGCAAATTTTGGGTTCCCTGGTAGCGGCGACGAGGAGTAAAACGGGGATGTGTGTGGAAGCAGGATGGTTTTTTTTTAATTTTGTAATTTTTTAAATTTAAATAAAAATATCGCATTTTCTCGTATTTGTGTCGTAAATTTAATTCCGTATTTTGTGTGATTGTAGTTTATTTGTTTTTCATAATTTTGTTGGCCTATGGCTAGGTTATTTCTTGTCCAGTTTCTTGTCTTGATGATGTGGCAGAGGAGTTTCTGGCTAGGCTATTGCTAGCTTATGGCTAGGCTAAAGCCATTGGAGATATATGATCTAACCCGGGTCGACTTCTCCAAATAGAACAGACACATACAGAGTGAGAGGATCCGACAGAAATTGGAAAGATGGCGGTGATGCAGAAGCTGAAGATGTTCGTGGTGCAAGAGCCTGTTGTGGCAGCTTCTTGCCTCATCGCCGGCGTTGGTCTGTTTTTCTATTTCTATCTAATTCTAACCTTCCTCTTCGCGCATTCCGAATTCCGTGGCTGAAGCTGGATTTCATTTTGCTTGATTCACCAGTGCTATTCCGTTAGATAGAGTTAGACTTCATGGATTTAGAATTGCCGAGTCAATCATTACCTATTGTTTTTATTCCACATACCCTAAATCCAGCTTCAGAATAATATTTTAATGTTTACAAATTTCATTTTTGGTTGTTGCTACCATACAATTTGGAATTGGACATATGCTCAAGCCGTATTTTTACTACTCCATCATCAAATCTTTTTTCACATTGCAAATTTAGTGAACTGCTCTTTTCTTTGACCTTGTCCCAGAAATTAGGGGAAATTAAAAGGCTGGATTGTTTCAATGCACTACAATTTCGAATAAAGATATGGTATATGTTCACGCCAGAATTTTTTTAATTAAAAAGTCGTGTATATGTAGCCTTTGAATGGAAAATATAGTATAGTGACGATCTTGCTTTCAAATGATGATGGTCTTTCCTTTTTGTTGATTATCTCTTGCTCCATGTTTCAAAAACATCTTTATATAGGTAACAATTTGTGTCCTCTCATTTTGTGAAAAATGATACATCCATTTCTAAGAGATGTGGCATTTTTGAATTTGCAGGACTCTTCCTTCCAGCTGTGGTGAGGCCTATACTGGATTCATATGGAACATCCAACCAAGGACCCAAGACTTGTATGAGTGATGTAAGTCATATGTTGCATTAGGCGCATTTTTCTCTGTTCAAATTGCAGTTAGTTCACAATTAATATGGTAGTAAGTAAGATTTTTTCCATGGATCACTTGGTTTCATCTGTCACTAACTTACCATGCTTCGGATTACTAGTGAATAGCCTAATAAACTGTAACTGTGTCTTTCTGTGGAAGCTAGTATTGTTCTTGCTTTTGTTGCCATCTCATATACACACCACTATGGAAACTATGGATCCACTTTGGTCAGCTGTATTGCTGGTGTCATTTTCCCTAGCACGTGGAACTCGTCTTGTACTAACAAGAATAGTAGAAAACTCGTGGCTTAATGCATATCCTCTATAGTTTGTGCCCCTCAACTCTCTGTTTGGGTATCATCGTGCTTCCACTCCACTCTTTCCAGCTTCTGATGATACTGTTTTTTGCTCCTACCACCTACTACTCTCGTGCTGTTAATTTCCTGTCGGATAGGCAATTTGTCTTTGACAATAGATTGAATAGTACTCTCTCCGTCCCCCATTAAGAGTCACACTTTTCCATTTCGGTCCGTCCCCAATTAAGAGTCACACTTCATTTTTACCATAAATAGTAAGTAGGTCCCACATTCTACTAACTCAATTCACTCACATTTTATTATAAAATCAATATAAAAAAAATGGGTCCCACATCCTACTAACTTTTTCAACCAACTTTTCTTTACATTTCTTAAAATCCGGGCCCGGTCAAAGAGTGACTCCTAATAGGGGACGGAGGGAGTAGTAATTCACAACTATCTCATCTCATGCTTATGATTCTGATGGCTGGACTTGTTGAAACTATCTTCTGTTTCTTAATTTGCAGATAGTTGCTACTATGATTGAGAAAAAGAGATAAATGTCAGATTCGGATGTCATTCTGCAGCTTCATGAGAAAAAAATTAACTCAAATCTGTATGTTCCATAAATGTTACTACTATTTTTTACAATTACATTCTACATTGTAAAAGCACGAGAAGACTTGTATGCGAATTTTCAAGGTTTCAGTCACATAATTCGTTGTATGATCTTTTTTCTGTTGTTCTTGCTGCCAACTGGCTTTGTTCTGTATGAAATCTTGTGTTGCTTTTTAATGTAAAATCATACTCCACATTGCTTAGTTCTTGGATGTGACTTTGTCATTATTTGTTGATGATAATTGTTAGGATTAGTATTGAAAAGCATATTTCAAGTAGTTTACACAATTAGAGTTGTTTGCATACAATAACTCTGCAATCCACTTTTACCCAAGGTGAGAAGAAGTAGTTATTTTATCATATTGTATTTGCTTATGCATTTATAATATGTTTTTCAAATATTTAAATGTATAAGAAACAAATAAGTTCAATTTTTCTGCTTAATAGACCAAGGACGTAGCCAGGAATTTATATGGAGGCAAAAATATACATAGGCATAATCTAGATATAAAATTTCTAATATGTTTCCTTGCAGTAAAAAGTGTCTCTCTTTCTGTTGAAGCCAGTCTATTGCATTGCAACATATTAGAAGTTTTGGGAAACATATTTGAAGTTTTGTGGTTGAGTACGAAGAACATATTGTGGAGAAGCTGAAAGCCATTTTCCATTTTATAGAGAATCTCTTTGGTAGTTTTAAATCATAAAATTTATTATTTAAAATTTAATTCTTTGTACATGAATTATTTGCGTTCAAATTTGCAATTATCTGATTAGCATATGAATGTTATAAATGTCATGGTTCACCTCAACTCCAAAAGTATGTATCGAAGTCAGCTTTTTGACTCTGATTATGTGGATTCATTTTCTGTTATTTGAATTGCAAAACATGAGTTTCTTCGTTAGCTATGGGTTGTTTCACTCGAAAATCGACCGCGAAGGGCACACTCGGCGAGCATGTGTAGCCCACGCTTGCGCCGAGCTGCATGTGGCCGAGCATGCCAGCCTCAGCATCGGGCAACAAGCAGCAGAGGAACGAAGCACCGGATGCCCATGGACAGCCGAGAAAGCTGGCGTTTGAACCGAGGGCGTGTCCTTGCTGGAAGAGAGTGTTGGGCTTGCGACCAGCAACGCCGATGATCTTCCGTTAGGAGACTCACGCGCTGCGGCGCCGGATGACAATGGGCGAGACAGAAGTGACGTGGAACAACGCTGAGCAAGGCACATGGCCAAGGCAGCAGCAACGGGGCCGAGCATCGTTGGTCCCGGTAGCAGGACTCGCCTAGCGCAACTGCGGCATTATATTGAACGCCCGAGATGATTCAAGATTGATTCAGAATGTAATTTCTATGTATCTAACTTAACTTGATTGTCTAAATTATAATTTTATTAAATTACAGATTATTAATTGGTTAGTACTAATACAAATAGAATAGTGTCATAGTGGTAAAATATTTCTCGTCTAATCAATAGCCGGGACCGTGGGATGATACGTGTAATCAGGTGGTGCTGTGTTATTCTAAAAATAAACCTGGGTCGTATTAAAGTATGGGCCAAACCAGTACGGAATAGGACCATTTTTCTTGACGGCCTTTATTTGTTGGGCAAAAATGTGCACTACTGATAATTCTTGGACCACAACCAACACGCTATAATTTTCAATTGTACAGAAACAGAGGACCACAACCTACTAAGAAGATTAATTTCAAATTTACAGATACAAACAAATTCTAACTAAATGATCAAACTGACAAAACTGTCCACACAAAAATGCAAAGACATCAATCAAAACACAGAGTGTAGTGTACAATTTATACAGACTGATTATAGCTATAAATCAGCAACCAAAACAGACAAAAGACAAAAATCCAATTCAGCTACCCCACCAGATTCCTTGGACCGATTACCACTTCCAAATCTACCTAATAAACTTTGATTAAACACCCACAAACATCTGTATTTACAACAGCATGAGAGATGACTATGCTGCCTTTCTACTTCCATCCCTCCTTCACCTAATGCTAACATACCAAAGCAACAAGCATCACTCCTAGCCTACCACTTAGTATACCCCGAATCTAAACCATTATTAAAGACGAGAAATCGGATACACTAAGTTCATGCTTCTAACTTAGGTTGTGATTCTGAGCTTATGATTGCTGCGGCTTCACACTCTGACGGTGATATAGGAAGCTTGCATCTCGGCCTCATCTTCTTCACTTCATCACTAGAATAGATGCAAATCTTCTTAGCCATCTTACAGAATTCCCTGCAAAAAAAATATATGTTGGAATTGATCATGAAAAGAGTTTTCCATGCTATCAAGATGAACTACTTACTGCCAAGGGTCATCTCCCACGAGCATCATGTCTCCCTCATTGTCGGTGTAAACCACCTCCCATTTGCTGCGAGGGCGAAGCTCTCCCTTGATATCGAACATACTCTCCAGTTCCTCAATGAGATCATCATAGCCACGAAAAGCAGACAAGTCCATGCCACGCCCCACAGCAATCCCTTGCATTTGAACCTAATAAGGATACGCCGTCATAACTAAATTATAAATGCATTTCCATTAGTTCATTAATCAAAGGGATTGGTTACCTTGATCCGAGTTCTTGAAGATGGAACATAATCCTGTGGTCCCTGAGTATCATTCGGAGGGGCCTCCACTTGAGCATCATGTCTTTCCTTTGATGAAGCCAAAAGGTCGACGCCTGGTTTTTCATCAGTTTCAGGCCTCTTAGGCGGCAAGTCAGAGTCCGGGATAGTGCTTGGACGAGGCAAAGGTACTTCTGTTTCCGATAGAGGGGGGATTTTGTTCGAGTTGTTCCTCAAATCAAAGCCAAATAAACGGCATGCAGGTGCAGTCTCTGACTTTTTTATTTGGTCTGGACAATTACTTGCCCTTGATGACACAGGAGAGTGATAATTAGGAAGAGCAGAATGTAACAAAACATTTTTGTTTTCGTTTGTAGATTCTCGAAACAAGCTCAGAGAACCATTTAAACTTAATAGAGATGGACACGCTCCACCAGAATGTGGTGTGGAACTTGGGAGGCTGCTGCCATGGTGATCTTTCTGCTTAGGAGGCCAGAAAACTTGTTTTTCGCTGCTTTGAACATCGGAATTACTAGTTAGGTGGCTCAATTCGAGGGACGTGGTTGATTTCTGATACCAGACAGGAGATGCAGCAGAAGCAGTAGTAGTTTCTACATCAAGAACAGGTCTCACCAATCAAACAACTAGTGTAAATATATGATGACAAATAGTATGTTATAATGTTGTATACCGGTAAGAGGTAGATCAAGAGGTCGAGGCCTTTTGATTTTTGTAGCTGGCTGTGATGCATCAACAGAAGCCGAAGCTACAAAGGGCTCGATCTCCCATAGTGAGACTCTGTCTGGCCGCAGTATAGTCGCAGGTTCGTCCCATTGCACCTGATAGAGAAACATACACACGTATATATCTAAGTGAAATTCATTTTATTTTTCAGACGAGATAAGCTATGGTTTTGGAATTGATAGTAACCTTGAGCGAACGCCATGCAGATTCAGTCCACTGCGAAGAGAGGTCTCCAAATCCAGTAATAGTGCCTGTGAACCTGAAAATATGTAGTTTTGTACCATTGTATCAGAGCAATCAAGCTGGGGGATCAAGTAACGAAAATGCGGGAAATCAAACATATTAAAACCTTCTCTCAGGTGAATCTTCTCCTTCAAATCTCATTTTGAAACGCATGCCAACTGAAAACCCATGTTTCATAGCCTCTAGGTATTTATTCAGCCCGATAATGAACTGACTTGTCCTGCTCGTAGAGTGCACAAGGTGAAGCAAGAATCTCATAAAGATGCAGCAGTAAGAAAGTGAAAGGAGGCAAGAAAGAAATACCGTGGTTTGTAGTAGACCACGAATAAGGTTTGTGTTGTAATAGCATGTGATGCAGTTGCAAGCACGCCAAGATGCATGCTTTGGCTGGAAATGACAGAGGGTGGCATAGAGCTCTGATGTCGAGCAAGGTGGCGTATGCCAACACGCAATTCCCCATTCTCACCCCTGTGATTCAGAGTTCAGATTCAAAAGTTAATAGTGAAGCTGCATTCAGTAAGCACACAACGAAATAAAAGTAAAGAATACCTCAAGAAAACAAAGCAATCACCAGCAGCCAATCTCTTTGAGGTGACAAACATACTCCATCCAGTTGTAAGTAAGTGTCTCCTCGGTTGACCTGACGAGAAGCAAATTGGAGCTCCAGCAAGGGTTAGAAAAGGGGTATGCGCATTTTCTTAAGAACAAACACGATAAGTTTCTCATACACAACGTTTGGCTTCAAATCCAAAAGAAGTAACAGCAAAGAAAGTAAAATGCAAGTGTACATGTAGACATAATACCTCTGAATATGTGCTTGAAACGCCACTCGTATCCATGCAGATCTTTGGCAACCAAATCCTGGGTTGGTGTTGGTTGGCTCATATCCTAGGAATCAGAAATATCACAAACAAAATTAGTGATTAGCTTTCTAACTATGTTTTCTTTCTGTCACATAATCATCTGCTAGCAATATCTTCTGAGTTTCAAACTGATGCCAGTTGCATATAAACGACGAGAAGAGTTACTCACTAATGGTGGAAGGCATTCATTTGCATGCTTCCGAAGGACAGAGAAACCCCCATGAGTGCTTGTATCAGATGCTGTCAAAATCTTACAAAAAGATTGAACAGATGGCTTTGGTGGATCGGGTGGGGGTGGATCCGGGCTTGTGGGCTCAGTTTGCTGCAAGAATATATGTGCATGATCCACAGACGTTATACATACAATACGTTCAAGAATCAGTACATTCATTAACATCACAGAGTGCTTACATCTGGTTCTGGCTGCAAAGTGATCTGGGCATAAACTTCATCTGTTTCTGGCTCAGCCTATAAATTCATGCCACCATAACAGATGTAAATTTTGAGACAAAACAGAAGAAAAAAAGTGGCCTAACTAGAGCACTAAGCAGAAAACAATACCTTTAACTGAATGTAAACAACACGACAAAGGATCTTAGGAGGGAGATTGAAATGAGGGATTTGTTGATTCAGTTCCTGATTTGTGGACGCCTCCAACTGTGGATTAATACACTCGTAAACCAAATTGCAGCGAAATATTATTAGGAGATGGGGCAAAGGGAGAGGCTTACTTGCTCCATGTGACCTTGAGGAAAGTAGTAAACTCTTTCTCCCACACAAGGAACGTCCACCAAAGGCCCTGCACATGCCTTCCATAGTTCTGTGTACAGATCATCACCTCCCATACCTACCAAAGATCAACAAATAAGTCCAATAATCAAAATTCAAAGCACTTTGAACTTCAAAGCCAAACATCTCAACTAAAGATTATTTGATTCTCGTTTCTCGTGGAATAAAACTTGAAAGGTGCATCAACATAGAAAACGAAATGTAACAACACAAAATCAACTGCAACCAAAAACACTGAAACATAATGAAAACATTCACTCAAGTTCAAAAAGGCAAAACTTTCCGTCAAATAATCAAATGACCAGTAATATATGAAAGCACTACTTGAAAAATAGGGAAAGAAATTGACAGAAACCAGCCCAGAATCAAATTATGCTGTACAAAGATAAAATTTTGCAAGCCTTTCTTTTTTTGTAGGGAAAAAAAGAAGAATAAAATTCAAAAAACCCAAAAAAGATGAAACATTTTACTCACCTCTTTCATGAGAGCCTCCACTTAACAGGCCATCAGCATGCGCCATTCAAAGCTCACAGAAACAGAGCAAAAACACTAAAAAATAGAAATTGCAAAGAAAGGGGGAAAAGGGTCTCTGAAACTTCAACTAATGATATGTATAGACAGAACAAAACACCAAAAAATAAAAAAAGATCGAGTCTTTGATGCTCGAAGAAGAAAGAAAGAGAAAAATCAAAGCCCCTCCTCTCCCTCACCTTCAACCTACCCCGTTTAACATCGTCATCAATAATCAAAGGCAAAACTTTTCCAACCTCATTCATACACAAAGAAATCCTATCCCTCTCTTTTCTCGGACAAGGATTTTTCTCTCTCTTTAAATGTGTGTGAGTCTAACAGCTATGGAGGAGTGCAACAAATGCTAGTAGTGTGTGTTTTTGTGAAGTGGATGCAAGAATTCAACTCATTTTCTCTCACTTTTCAGTTACAAAACCGCTCTTTGCTTTTGTCTCTTAACTAACCAATACCACAAGCCTTTCTTTTTTCTCACAGCATTTACTTCAAAAATCTCTCCTTTTTCTATTTTTTCTTTTTCTTCTCCCCTTTTTCTATTTCTCTATCAATTTTGAAACTAATAAATCCAACTTTTAGCACCCTTTCATTGAGTTAAATCTTAACCCGGGTTGACTCGAGGAATGATTAGCATTACATGTTTCTTTATTATAACAGAAAGATGAGGAAAAACCATATGGGAATCCACATTAAAATACGTCGTACATGAATAAAATACAATTACTCACACGTTATTGGCTGTAATAATGTTTTTACTTTTATTCTCTGTAAATAAGAATCCCATAAAAGTTTCTTTCTTTTTTGCTTTAAGGGGAAACTATACACATATATTCATACACATATATATATAGACTCAGTCTCCCATTATTGATTTTAACTGCACCACATGTTCTTTTTATTTATTTATTCTTTTTTTCTATGTTTTTGGTGAAGTGGTCAAATTTTTGGCTTATGAAAGGGAAATAGTATTCACATTTGTTGACATTATTACAACATTGAAAAACATTGTTGGGAAATTCAACGTATTCTAATTAAATACGTAGATAACATGAAATTATATGACTGCTTAAAATCATACATGTATGCCGTGTAGTCAATCATATATATCGTTAACTTTAACATATGAAAGTAAAAATTAAAACAATCTCGTTTGACATAGAGATGTTAGTATAAGATTAAAAGAATACTCACTTTATTAGTATTCGAAATATCTTTACTTATAAAATCATAACCATACGTATAATAGTCTAACAGTGTAATATTGATTTCGAAGTCATATTCAAATTTCCATGATAATTTTTCTCTATTTCTCATTTCTCATAGTCATGGAAAATTTATTTTCTTTTCTTTTATTTTCTTTTTGCTTTCTTTCTTTGGAGTGTCAATCATGATAAGTTGATTCTGTAGTTGAGGTTGAGGACAAAACAAATATTGGTCATTCCCAATTGTAAAGTGCTAACTGCTAAGTCTTTATTAATAACCCTAAAATGGGCACTGAAATTGCAATACTTGTTGACTTTTTATTGGTTGACTTTGAAATATTTATAGTCCGTCTACTCAATTCTCAATTATTACAAAGCCTCTAACTTTGAAAACGTGAGGAATTCGCAAAATCACGTTGCATTTTTGTCCTACATACATCTCTTTATTCCAAGTTATTTCTAAAAGGTGCAACTCTTATGACTAAAATCTTATAATTACACGATTTGGTCACATTGTAAATATTAAATTATAATGTTATAATGCGATAATTTGTTAGATTAGATAGCTTAAGTTATAAAAATTGTTACGTATGCAAACTCACTTGTAAAAAGAGAAGACTCTATCTCATTAAATGGCTTATTATCTCATATTAAAATGCATATAGTATTTTAATGGACAATTAAGACTAATTTTATACTATTAAATTTTAAAATGAAAAATATAATAAAAGTTTCTGAATTTCAATATATAGTAGACAAAATTCACTAAAAAAAGCACTGAATAGTGACGGGATTAGTGACGGTGAATGATAGCTCAACAACTAGTGACAGATAAATGACTTTAAAACGTTAGTCACTAATTAGTGAAGATTACTCTGTCACTAATGCGAAGCAGTCGCCTATGTTTTCCGTCATTGGGTGGGTTAGTAACTTTAGTGACAAACAAATCCGTCAGTAAATTTTTTTACTGACAAATTTAAATGACGGATCTGGCGGAAATTAGTCTGTAACTAATCTGTTAAGTGAAGAAATTTCACTAATCCGTCACTAAACAGCGAGTTTTTTTGTAGTGTATTAGCAAGTGGTGAATCATAAATACGTTAGAAACTATTTCTTCTGTCCCATAAGAATATGAATTTTTGATTCATCACATGTTTTAATGTATAATTAGTAAAATAAAAGAAAACTAGAAAGAAAGTACTCCCTCCGTCCCACTTAAGATGACACATTTTCCTTTTTAGTTTGTCTCAACTAAGATGACACATTTCCTTTTTTGGTAACTTTCTCTCTTCAATTAATACACTCAACCACTTTTTCTCACTCCTATTAAAATATTCCTCTTTCTTTCTCTCTCTACTCTAATACTTACACCCACATTCTCTCTATCCAATTAAACACTTTAACCAATAACTTCTAAAATCCCGTGCCGACTAAGCAATGTGTCATTTTAACCGGGACGGAGGGAGTAATTAAAGTTTTGTTACGAGAGAAAGAGTCTCACCTCTTTACACTACCTCCATCGCTAACTATGGAGGGAGGGTCACTCATATAGAACAAAATAGAAATAAATAAAAATGCTTGGGCTAATAATGCTTGAGACCAAAGATCTCTAATTCGAATCTGACGCTACCTTTAAACTTATATTCATTTAACCATATAAAAAAGAAAGTAAATAAAAATAATTATAAACTAAATAAACACAATCCCCCCTGTACTTCCCGTATCGCCCAGCCGCCCCCAAGCAAAAGTGGGGGCACATACACATGGCTATTTCCTATAGGTGTAATACTGAATATTTTTTTTATTTTGTTTCTTTACTTTTAATTATTGATTTATTTTATTAGATGATTTATGTCATCATGTTTATATATATTTGGTATTGAAATAATTTGAACATATATTTATATCACAATAATAAATATATAATTATTTTATTTGTATATTTTATTACGATGTACTTCAAATATATGAATGTGTAATAATTTTTATTATAAAAAAAGTTTATATAATTTTTATATTATATTTGAATAAATTATAGTACAATTTATATTAATTAAAAATATATGAAAAAATATATATTTAATGGGGTTGAGTTGGAGTCACTGATGGAAGTAAAAGTTTAGTAATTAAGTTTGGGGTTGAATATATGGATGAAAGAGAAATGAAAATTTTATTTAAAAGTTAATTGGGGTTGGGTCGAGTGAGGGTTATTGATGAGGATAGTTTTAGAGAGAGAAAAAATCCAAATTTAGAAAGTGCATATTTTTGTGGGACGGACTAAAAAGGAAAGAGTTTATATTCTTGTGAGACGGAGTGAGTATAATTAAAAATAAATTGGGATGTGCTTAAAAAACAACTAATTTTAAAATCACAACGTACTTCCGACCTCGTGTTGCCACATGACACGTTCCCTCTGTCCCATAAAAGTTGAGTCACTTCATTTTTTGCACTCGTTTTGAAAAAATCGTAATAAATAGTTAGAATGGATAAATAATAAAGTAAAATACGTAGATAAGAGTCTTCTCTACGTTATTTTCAAATTTACTTTACTATTTATCCACTTTAACTATTTATTGCGATTTTTTCAAAACAAGTGCACTGAATGAAATGACTCAACTTTTATGGGACAGGGGGAGTAACATGTAACCTTGTAAACACTGTCATGCAATATACATTTGTGGAAACTGTAGATGGATTTTCACAAATTGAATGGTAGTTATAGGTGAATTGCATTATAAATTGTTGAGTTTTCACAGATTATCAAATGTCAATCTGCGAAAAAATCTGAAACAAAATGCATTAGTATGAGAACTAGATAAACCAAAAAAATTAAAAGAACCTAATAAATTAAAACATATTAGTATAATTAAGAGCTTCTAGATGTAATTTTTTATAGATGTATTTTGTCTTAATAAAATGATACTACTACTTTTATTTTCGTGTAGGCACTATATTAACGTAGTAGTAAATTTAAATTTCCATCTGTCTTATACTTATTTTCCTTTGATTGAACAACTGTCTTATACACTCTTACTTAAGAAGTACCTTTAAGAAAAATGTACGCATCAAAGTATAGTATGAGGGCTGTACCTATATGATTGGTGGTCGTGCTAAATATTTGTATCCCTTGATGACTAGGTAACCAAAATAGATCTCTTTTATGTGGTTTCCTCTTATTTTCATCGTCAATAAAAAATTCGTGAATGTTTTCGATGTTTTGTCTTATTTTGTATGCAATTTTCTGGCCACTTTTTGGTCTCTGATTTTTTATTTTTCATTTTTTAGAGGTAATGGAGGTCTCGGTCGTCCTTTGCAAAAATTAATTAATCAAAAGTGGACCATTTATGTGAATTTTATTCGTACCTTTAATTATTTAATATTTTTAGGAAATAAAGAAATTGTAGAGTTTTGGAGAAAGCCAATAATGGGTGTATTGTGGAAAGGACAAAATGGTGACTGGAAATACAACAATGATTTGTAGAGACAAATTTCCTTTCTATTATATTAATATATATATGTGTTATATATTATATTAATATATAGTATATGTGTTATACACTTATACTCCTTTTAGATGGACGAGACTAGTTTTGATATGCACCAATCTTTCATATGCATGTTAACACGTGGGTATTTTTTTAATTGCAAAAAATATTGTTTTTTTTAACAGTATATACTAATTCATGAAACCTAAAGGGAAATACAATAATAAAAAGATGTTTTGCATTCATAATTAAGTACATGTATTGCATCCAGCCAAGTTCCCATAGCTAAAATGAATATAATTAATTAAGCATTGTACTATTATTTTTATGAAGTGTGAGTATGATAATCTTTTAGAGTAGACAAGTTAGAATGCACAAAATAATAAATTAAATAAAGAATAATGGGCGCACGGATGAGAATAATGTGAGGAGGTTAATAAAGAAATGGGTAATGGTGTAGTGGAATCCAAATCAGTGTTAAGCTCCTTATATTAGGGCTATAATGTTTCACTAACCTTAGACAAGGAAACAACTCAATAAACCCTCAACCCTCTTCATTATTACATCATCACCCTTTTCTTTTTTTAAGTTCAACTTGCTACTATATTGGTAATCATGGACCATTGTGTTGTCTCGTGAAAATATGTTATAGTATCATTTTTAAAATTTTACAAGAAATATAACTGAAATAACACATGCTCAAATCATTTATGTAGAATAAAAATGGGAAAAGAGAGGGGGGTGTTTAAAGACCCAACTTTGGCTTGCTACAAAGAAGGGATATGATTCTCACTTTGCATCTTGTGCTAATAATATTGACCTCTTGCAAGGATTATTATTCCAATCCCACAATTTACTACTATATCTTAGTATGCAATGATAAGATCTTCAAAATTATTCAGATTTTAGCATGGGGAAAAATCAATGTCCACTTTTTCTCAAGTTGAAACATTGCAAAGCATGTTATGAGTTTTTAATATCTTGGCTATTTGGGCAGTGAAGCGCAACTCATTTAGTACGACGCTTTTTCTCTGGTCATTAGGTTAGAGGTTTGAGTCTATCACATGATTAAATTAAAAATTATTAACGATCTTCTTTAACATAGTAAAAGAAGAAAACAAATATCTTAGCTATTTGAGGTGGCAAAATCAGTCAATATGACGCGAGTTACACGTAAAGATTAAAAGAGACACACACCACTACCATCGAGAGATTTGGAAATTTCAGTGAAAAAAATAAATAGAATAATTAATATCCTCTAAAGTTAAATTAGTTGGGGATATTAAAATGACTCTGTGGTCCTCTCAAAGGTCTCTTAATTAGACCATTATTAAATGTAATTAAAGTTAAACCAATCTTATCGAGGATTCTCTATCTTGAAACTGTAGATTCCATTTGGATTACTAGATGTTATACCACTAATTTGTCAAATTCCGCTCGATTATGTTTTCCTTCCGATTCCAATCCTCCAATAACCATTTTTTATATATAAAACATTATATATCGGTATCTAGTGAGAATCTTCCGACTCAAAATTACTCGTTTTTATATATGATTCGCAATGAAAAATTACTATGCAATCATGTCTCTAGCAAATTAACATATAGTTTTTGTGCATTAGATATGTAATCATGAATCATGATGATTTATGGGTACAAATTCTTCATCGAGCTGTCCAAAGAGAAGTTATAAAAAGATACTCCTTTTTTTTTTTTCTTAAGAGCAATGAGAAGTATTATAATTTTTAATATATATACTCCTATATTTATTTAAAAGAGGGCATAAAATTAGAAATTACATATAATAACATGTATGTTGCCAAAGAAAATGGTATTAACACATTTAAATTTTGAATCTGAAAAAATGAATTGCTGCGAGTGGTGCTAGATTGAGGTAAAACAAACTCATATATGTATGTTGCCATGCCATATACTACTCCCTCAGTCCTCGATTAAAAGTCACACTTTTCCATTTTGATTTGTCCTCAATTAAAAGTCACACTTCATTTTTACCATATATAGTTAGTAGGTCTCACATTCCACTAACTCAATTCACTCATATTTTATTATAAAACCAATATTAAAAAAATGGGTCCTACATTCTATAACTTTTTCAACCAACTTTTCTTTATATTTCTTAAAACTCGTGTCCGGTCAAAGTGTGACTCTTAATCGGGGACGGAGGGAGTATTATTTTGGAAAATATGACTAAATTTTCGTGATATAAATCCAACAACAGTTATTTGTTATTATCGAATCTAATTTTGAACTAAATCATACCTACTAAATAATCATATTCAATACTAATACGACTTGACTCGACTCAAATTCAATTTAAATAAATAAAAAAAAGTTAAACTTCCTTCCCCCACACTGCCTAGAATGCACTTACATCCCACCAACTCCATCCCTATTGGCCCAAGAAATTATTTGGAAGAAGCCTAAAAATGGAGAGTCTAGCTAGTCTTCACTTTGAAATATTTTTGCACAATTAATTGGCTACCTTATTAAGTGCTCTTATAGGCCGTGGGCCATCCATTTTGTCACTATATAGATTGTTAAATCAATATACTGAAAATAAACTGTAAAAAATACACAATCTCTTTCGCCAGTGTAGCATTTGTAAGAAAAAAATCTTTGTTTTCAAGATAGAATCGATTTTCAATAGTCCTTTGAAGTCGCATACAGGCACAATATATAAACATTTGATGACAAAAAATCAAATACAGTACTACTCAGTATATATGGAGTATTTATTTGAAAGGACTGGGCTGAAATTTAAAATGATTGTGAAAATGGGGCGCTTTTGGTGAGAGATAGAGAATCAAAGATGGTAGCACTAAAACATTTATTATGGTGACTCAATGGCAAGTGCTAGCAAGTGGGATTCCTTGAGTTCAATTTTAAATTATTCTTGTGGGGGATCAATTATTGATTGAGATTTAGGTCCTTGCGTCCGTACAATTTGACCAACTTTTTGTTAATATTGACACTTCCCTAACCATTGGATTTGCTCACCAATGGAGAATCTTCTTGATCCCCACTTAAGATGATACCTCAATTCGTTTTAACAAGTGGTTGTTATCAAAATCCAGTGCTTTACTTGTGAAAGATTGGTTACCCCCAATTACATTTCGAAATAGCGGATGCAATGTTTGAGCCTTGAGGTTGAGGTTATGTACAAAAATACCACCACTATTTAGGCTTTGGAAAGAGCCTAGATGCTAGAAAATTGTTTGTCACGCGCACTATAACATACTCTACTTCAAAATAGTTAAATTTGTAATGATCCACATGAATATGATAGTCTTTTCGGTTTGAAATATTGAAAGAAGGAAATGTATGTGTCATTTTTCACCTACTTTTAAAAGGTTTGGCTAAAATGTGTAACACAAACTAATAAAGACCTTATCATTAGTCTCCCTCAAAACACACACACACACACACACGCAGAGCTACCTCCAAATGTGATCATAGACGTTCTTGCATTGCCCACCATACCAATGAACATATCATATCAAATTCACAAAATGTATGAAGCCAAATGGAGATATATAATATATAATAGAACCCATTATCTTAAGAAAAATCCTACTCATGGATAGATTGATAGCACAACAGAAAATTAAAATTTCATCTCAAGAAATGATAGACACAAAATGACACATACAGCTTGATAACAAGCAAACTGTTAATAATTTTAGCCCTCAAAAAAAAAAGAAACTCGGTTTCCGTCTGTGTTGCTTCACATCACAGAACAGAAGAAAAAGTTCCATGCAGCTATGTAACTGTATGGCAAGGAAAATCGACAGTCTCCTTGAACCGAATTCATATGAAACAGGTGCTTGTTCACAGTCAATCCAAGGGGACTTAAATCTCATGAGCCTACACGAACAGAAAATTTTTGAGATGTACCGACTCATTTGACTGGATGCAAGAGCAGTGGATAGTGAAAAAACCGAGACCCACAACAACTAAGACCAGAAAACATCAATTTCCATCATCTGAACATGATCCTGGCAAAAAGAGTATATCAACAAGTTAGGAACGGAAATATGTAAGCTGGATGAGTAGTCCCATAACAAGAATGGCAGTAAGGAAACAACAGAACAAATGGGGTTATGTTTCGTACAAAATGAACAAAGAAGACATAATGTTGCAAGGACCATCAGAAACCAAATCACAGGAAAAGGTTAATTAAGTTTCAGTTACTTAAAAAAATTAATGTGCTTCTAAAAGTGATTTCATTCAGAGTAAGGGCAGATGTAAATTGTAAGGTGACACAGAAGAATTTTATTGTTACAAACTCTTCTACAAAAGCCTAGAAGTCTGTAAAGCATTGAAGGCGGTGGGATGAGATAATGACAATACAAAACATCCATGAATTTGTCTTGAGCCAAAATTAATACTATGGAGTTGCAGGCTACAAAGTCATGTGTGGAAAACCACTATGAGCTAGTAACTAGTCTTGTTGCCTGTTGGTTCGAGCTAAAGGGGAGTACACAAGCAACAATTAAGTTGAGAAACTCATCTGAATTATTTCTTAACAAGTTTTCCGTACGATCAGTCAAAATTTTCCTAAGTTCATCAAATAAACAATTCAAAATGCCTAACTGACAGTCACATTCTAGTTTATGTTATCACATACAAGCATTTGTCAAAAACATCACATAGGCAAGCAGGTGTTGATTTTAACCTAAATGGTGCATGACAAAAGAAATATTTAACATAGATTATAATTAAATATGTAACCCTAAGACATACAAGCAGGTTAACGATCAAACAATAACAGCCAACGATCAAACAATAAAGATCCAAAACATCTCCAAGACATGCAGATAATCCAGGCTCTAGCTCATACAAAAGTGCAGCTAATAAGAAATATATGCATATAGAAAGAGAATAAGTTCCCCCAAAAATGCTAGATGGCAGCATAGCATGTTATCTTTTTCATGGTTTGGCACAACCAACACCAGAAATTAATATCCTAACCAAATATCACTAAAATATCATTGTGACATGGTTGAATAAAATCAATCAATAAAATCAAAAACACCTTAAAGCAGCATGGGCAACAAGTGAGATCTCACAACTTAAAGACAACAAGGGCAACAAGTGTGATCTCACAAACAGAAATGCCACAACTATGCTAGCCACATAGATACTAAGTAATATGTATACATTGGCAGCATAACATGTAATGGTCTTCCAATCTCATTAGTTTTTTTAATCCCTTTTTCCATGGTTCAAGACATAGCGACACCCAAAAGCTCCTCTAAGACTGACTCCAATACACTTACAAGGGATAAAATGAAGTGGTCAAATAATTGGCTTCACTAGTTTCACGAGCTACCCACATTCTTTTGCACCCAAGGCATATTCCACTAGACTAAGAAAACAGTTCATAAATCACCTAGACTTTCTAAAATAAAAATCCTTACTTGACAACTTTAACTAAATGACATCTAAAATATAAAACAATCTACAAAGACCAAGAAGTCTCAACATGTAAAGGGAAAAGAGTGTTTCAAATGGTAAAACTTACACAAGGTATATTATCCTTAAACTATGGTGAGATTGTAGGAGCTGCAAAGTTGAAGTAAAGCAGCTTGATTAGCTGAATCAAGATTTCCTGCAATGATCTGAGGCAATGTTCCAGGGGAGCGAGCAGAAAAATTTGCCAAAGATGCAACCAAAAATTGCTTTGGATCTTTGATGTCTGGCAAAGGATCCTCATCTTTTCTCCCAGCATTGCGCAACTGGAAACGTGCAGCATTAGAACCAATAGTTTCACTAAAATCTAGTTCCTCAGGCTCCTCTTCCACTCTGTCCTCCTCGGGACGTGAAAGGAGAGTAACAATGCTGTCAAGCATTTTTCCCCAACGTTCTGAATGTGATGGTGACAGAGACTCGCATAAGATCCTAGTTGAAGCTACTGAAGTTAACTTCAGCTCCATTGAACCTGTGATTGACTTGAGGTCAGGTATCCAAACTTTCTCCAAAATTTGGAAGAAAACATCAGGCTGCACGGCATTCATCGAGCCAACAAGTTTCTCAGGACCATGCTTCACCAGAAAAATTGCCATGAATATAATAAGAGACTTGACCATCTTTATTGTTTTGTTGTTTTGCAGCCGCTGAAACAGGGTAAACCATATATGGCTAATGTAGGCAGAGACAACATCATAACCAAGATTTTCAATCACAGTATTGAGCACATAAAATCCTTGTTCAGCAGTACTCCGAGATGAAACTAAATTCTCAAATATTCCAAGGATATTGGATAGACGCCCCTGCTGATTTAGCTCATGTGGAGCCTTCCGGAGGAAAGCCTGGAGCAAGCGAACAAGAGAAGGTACATTTGCAGACTTTTTCCATGAATCTGGAAGAAGAAGTATTGCAAAAATGTCCATATAATTCGCTGGTAAAGGAGATCGGTTGAAGTCCACAAGCTGAGCTAATAGCTGGAACGCATAAGGGAAGAACTCAGTAATATCTCTGGATAAGATCACCTGTAGGATGGGCAGTAAGCTTGTTTCAAAAGCAGAAATTATAGATGGGTCTTGCTCACAAGCCCTCCTAATTAAAAGAGCCACCGAATCAAAAAGATGATGATTAAAGTCAGGGTTTTTTGGGTTTTCACAAACTCTCTTTAGAACAGTTGCCAGACCATTGATGCAAGGTAAAGCAACCTCATGTGAAATATTAGCAACTCCAAGAACCCTCACAATGCACCTCATCACATAATGGTTCTCCTCAGATTCTGGCTTTTGCAAGGCACCAAAAAGATTGGTCATTAATGCTAGCAGAAATGGGCTAATATCTTCAGCAGAATATCTAGCCCTCCCACCTTCATCCTTAACTAGCAGGAGTTTCTCAATGCAGCTGGCGGCATATGAATGAACCACATTTGACTCAGAGACCAGGAAGCGGACAACATCAGGAAGCAGTGAGACTGCAACAGCTTTTGGGATCTGGTTCCTGAACATAGTGAAGAATTTTAATGAACCAGCTTTCAACATCGGAAATCCATCAACATCTTGACTTCGCAGCTCTGGAACAATAACAGACCCAAAGAAGCTCTCAACATCAACAAGGTCGGTGGAAATCGAGGTGCCACTAGCTTTCTTTGTGGCAAGGGACACAACCAAATAAATAGCGCAATCTTTGTGCTTCCAGTTAACGGCCGGGTTCTGTGAAAATGAGGCTAGAAGACTCTGTATCTGAGCAGAAACCTTTTCAGCAACCCTCTCCTTATAGTTCAAAGCAATTCCCTTGAGGAGTTCACAAGCGATCCTCCTCCTAGTTTCCAAGTCACTGCCTTCCATATCTCTTCTGATGAACTCGATGTAATTCATCTCAAAAAGCTCCTCATCTTCATCCCTTAGCATCACATTAGGAATCACTATACTCTGACAAATCTGCTGCAAAATATCATCCCTTGCAAACAATGTATGATGAAAACTTGTACTCACCGTCGTCAAAAACTTAATTGCAGTCACAGTGAGACCCTCCCGACTAGAAGAATTCGAGGTGGCCACTAAGAGTCCCCACGCAGCCTCCACAAACCCAGCCAAATACCTCTGAAACGTCTCCTCATCTCTCTTCGTATACAGGCTAATATTCTCACAAACCACAGCTCTCAAGTCATCAACTACCGCAAGCCCTTCACTTCCACTATCTTCTAAAGCAGGATATTTCATTGTCAAATATTTATTAAACTCAACCATCCATTCATTCATATGATCCTCAAAAAACTCTGGTAAATCCATATAATTAAACGAATGAAAAATCCAACAACATAATGTCTGAGACTCTATATAACCCTTTAGAACAGAAGCATTTGCAGAGCCAGAAGCCACAGCATGGTCTAGGTACCTTGCAGTCCGCTGAAACACTTCCAACAGTGGGCGAGCAAAGTTATCAAGACAATACTTAAGATCGAGCAAGAGATCATTTGTCGTATACTCGTACCTAAACTTCTTCAGCAAAGAATCAACCGTAGCTAAAACTCCATTGACTGAAACATAATCATTTGCCTGACTCAATTCATCCAATGTCACAACTAATTCAGGCAACAAAGCACGCCATTGTTTTGGGAAATCATGGTTCCCAATCACAGTCAAAGCTTCACTAAGCTGAGCTTGAATTTTAGGCGTGGCAGTAACCATCAGCCTGACTATCAAACCTTTAATTTGGTCCTTCTCCGTGTCAGGCACGACAACCCGGTCAGGATCGTCGGGATTCTGCGCCCAGCGAGCTTTGAGGTGGTTCTTGAAGTTAACAGCAGCAGATTGGCGGATCTGCTCATCGACAGCTGGCTCCGCTACCAGCCGGAGAACCGCCAGCCCATAGTTAGCCCGATCGGCAGCCTCCGCCAGAGCAGCCTCCGCGTGGCGTCGGGGCTCTGGAAGCGGCGAGAGTGTGTTGATGAAACACTGGGACAGGAATTGTAGGGTTTCGGCGTTCCACTCCACTGCCATCTCACACTCAGTGCGTGGATTGAGGGCTAGGGTTTAAGCTTGGTTTTCAAAAGATATTCTAGAAAGCACGAGGCAAGAAGAGATATTCCTCAACACATATCATAATCAATACAGATTCTTATATCAAAGGTAATGTAGAGAGAGATAGTACCTGAGCTGAGAGTGATGATGAGAGAGACACAGCAGAAATGCAGAATCACACTACAATTTTCTGAATTTGAAATAGGGCAATCAAGAGAATAGGGAGGGATTTTAAAGAGCGTCATTACCATCATATATATATATATATATGGAAAACAAATCATTTATGTCGTGTCATTTTGTGGGCTATTTAAATATTGCTTGTTATTGAGCCCGTTTCGTGATCGGGGCATAGAGAACAATATTAGAAGCCCAATACATCATTATTTAGTTAGGCCCGTTTAACCAAGTTTTGTATTTGTCCCGATTGATGGCATTATCTTTTAAATTTCATGATTGGTGCTAAGATTTTGAAGTCCTCCTTTAAAACTCAATGCTCCCTTCGTCCGCGAATAGGAGTCTGATTTCTTTGCGGCACGAACTTTAAGAAATATTAAGAAAAGTGGATGGAAGAAAGTTAGTGGATGATAGGTTCCACTTATTAGTTTTAAATGATATGTGAGTGGAATGAGTTGGTGGAATGTGTGGTCTTTTTACCATTTATGGTAATTATGAACCGGGACTCCTATTCGCGGACGGACCAAAATGGAAAAAAAGGACTACTATTCGCAGACAGGAGGAAGTATATTAGAATACACGTTTCATTTAACTTTACCAATTCACTTTATATATAACTCCATATTTCTTAAAACTCATATCAAGTTAAAATATGACAAAATTTATAGGACGGAGAGAGTATTAATTTATTTTTGGAAAGAGGGATATTTTTGAATTATATAACACTCTTTTCTGTATATATTTTTTTATACAAAATCTTAATCCCTTGATTATTTATTAATAAAGGAATAGAAATATACATAGGCATGTCACGTTGGGCTTGAATCCGGAACTTTTAGTTTAGACATTAATCATTCTATTGTTTGGTCAACACACCTGTCTTAACTCTTACGTGCTTGTTTGTTTATGAAGTAGAGTAATAGGTATAGTTAACTTTTTTAAAAGTAAAGAAATTGTTTAATTTTTAATCATCTAAATAATTATTACTAGTGTGATTATTTTTTAAAAAAACTTATTCACTTTATGTTTTATTTAGAAATAATCATTAATATAATTAATATAAAATAGGTAGATGCATAAAAAAGGATGAAATAAGTTGGAGCACCTAATCATGTCAACGTGCTTAAAAAATGTGTGACCATGCAACAAAATTCTTAAAAAATAATAATATAATGTTTGAAATGAAATAAGTAGATAAGATAACCATGGTTGGGAAGTAGGTCGGGTGGCTCTATCATACTTTTTGACCACGTGTCTATAGGGACCACAACTGTGCTGTGGGGAAAAAGCCTCTCAACAAACACGTGAACCGTGTGATTTATGTTTAATTAATTGGATAGCCGCATTTATCCCCCAACAACTCGCCAAATGCCACTTCGTTCCTATACTAATTAACCATAATAATTTGTTATAATCTTTTATTTGCAATCAGTGTAATTATATGCATCCATTCTTAATATAGTCAACGTCATCAAATTTGATGTGATAGGTAATTCCTGACTCTATGATATAAATTTTGATTTTTATAATCCCTCATTTAAAAAAAAAAATAGTTTTGTTTTTGTCATTTTAGAATGTACTTGCTTTTACTTCACATTCTCATTTTTACCCACTTTTTCTTTCTATCTCTTTTACTATTACTTTATTTACTTTCCTCCTTCCGTCTTATTCTCTCCGTCTCAATCTAAGTGAGACGTACTCCTTTTTTGGTAATAATTAAATCACTCATCTCTCTTACTTTATTCTCATATCTCTCTTACTTTATTCATTCTTTTTCTTTCTTACTACCTTATTGTCTTTTTCTCTTTCTTACTTTATTCTCTATTTTACTTTACTATTATTAATTTAATTCACTAAACACCACTACCTAAATTTTTGTGTCAAAATAGAAACATATCGCTTAGGCGAGGATAGAAGTACTTATTTTATCACTTTTTTTAATCGAAATCCGTGTCATCTATAAATGAAATTTTTGTAGATGAAGTACTTAAATTGATAAGACATCATGTCTTATATACTTACTCGTCCCATTTTACAAATTAATTTTAAAAAATAAAATATGAGAAAGAAAAAAGTGAAGAATTTAAGAAATAATAAAAAAAAAGTGAGAGAAAATGTATTCCCTCCGTTTCACAGTAGTGGAGTCATTTTGCCATTTTGCCATTTTGGTTTCCATGGTAGTGGAGTCATTTCCCTTTTTAGTCAAAGTTAACATATTTCTTCTCACTTACTTTACTCTCTCTACTTCATTATCTCTTCATCTCTCTTCATTTTTCATTTTCTACTTTATTCTTCATTTACTTAACCCACTTAACACAATTTTTCTTTATCTATGTGTCGGAAAGAAATGCATTCACTACTATGAAACTGAGGGAGTAGTATTTTTTGCCAAAAAGTGGAATGACGGACTTATAATAGAACGAGAGGAGTAATACTATAAATTAGTATGTACGAATATGTGAGTCTGAATTGTGACTTTAAAAACAAGAGTGAACTATATAAATGGTTCATGAATTTTGGAGATGGTACCTTTTAAACTCTTAGATATTAAAAATATTTTGGATAATCCATCGACTTGAATATAATCATTTTATTTTGTCCTTTTTTCATTTTCTGAAATATTTTCTGATCTAAATGTGCCCCTCAAAATTATGGAGGGCATTCATGTATTTTAATAAACTATACTACTAATTTTGTCTCATTCACTTCTCAGCTTTAAAAATATCTTAGGTAGTCCTGAACTTTAATTTATCATACTTTTGTCCTTTTACACTTTTTGAAATATTTCTGAATTTAAAATATTAAATATAACTACATTCATTAATATATGTATACTTTAATAGGAGATGATTCATTTCTGAATATTTTTTTATAGCCGAAATACATAACAATATTGCTGGGGATTGGTGCCCCTTGCACAGCGGAAATCATGCATACACAAATAAATCAGATCTACAGATCTATTTGGCCGATTATGAGATTAATTATCTACATGTTAAACAATCAAATTGCATTCAAGAACACATGTAAAAGGAATTAAAAACCCCAATTCATGAATTTCCTACGGTTTAGAATTGCCGATCTGATTCTCCAAAGAATCGACGATTGCTTGCGCCTTCTCCACGTGATGTTCTTCGTACTCAACCACAAATCTTCTAATCTGTATCCTGAACTCAGATAATGACCTTTGGGTAGGCAAAGCTTGTCAGAATCGAAAAGGGCTTGATTAGAAAGAAGATAGAACTTCAGTTCTATGAAGAACTGAAAAACCGTTCACTCCAGAGAGGGGAGAACGAAATTTAAGTGTTGAATCACATTAAATCTCCTTTCTAATCTCCTTTTATATTGAGTTATGATGGGCCAGATTAGGGATCCATGGAGGTTGGACTTGGGCCAAACCTGTTGGACTTTTACTAATTAAATTGAGCCCCAGTTTAATACAAGTCCAAACAAAATATTATTATCATCCACTATAGTATAATAATATTGACTGCCCGTCCAATCCCAAATTATGAGTAATCCGGGCTTTTACCTCTTTAATTTATCATTTCCCGTGTTAAAGATATAAATATCCATTAATCAATTTAAGTTTGCTATTTGACTTTAATTAATTAATATCGTTTTCCAAGAGTTGTCTAGTTCAAAATCTTTATTTATTATTCTGGAATAAATTCCAACCGGCCGGGTTTCTGAATAATAAAACCTTTTTCGAACACCTCTTGAGGATATTATCAAACTGGACTCACCCAGCACACGATTCATTGCAATAACAATACTAGCACCTCTAGACATTGATCACCACTACCCAAGATATCAGGATTCTTGGATTGAGAAAAATCTGCACCATTTGATAAATCAAAGTAGTGCATAATCAATATCGTATGCTCAATGTTATATCAACAATGATTAAGAAATAACAATCACCGAGACCTCGTCTTTCAGTAAATAGCAAGAAAGACTTATCTCAACTGTTAGATCCTTCAGTGCTATACCACACCAGTGTCGTTTATTTCCTAAGGTAAGGAAACATGCGGACTGACATTGCAACCTTTCACGATAGGTAGCCAAAGCCTATCTAGGTTGTGAAATTCTATTTCTCTTCTACAAAGGACCAACTGCATCACCTTCTGTGAACATCGTTCACGACCAGTCTACTATGTAGAAAAATTAGACTTGTTTGCTTCTTATACATTTAAATGTTTGAGAAACATCTTATAAATGCACAAGCAAACATCAATGGGATAAAATTACTTCTTCTCGCTTTGGATTAAAAGTGGATTTTAAAATTTATTGTATACAAGCAATTCTATCCGTGCAACATGCTCGAAATATGCTTTTCAGTATACCAATCCTAACAAATACTCCCTCCGTCCAACAATAGGAGTCCCATTTCTTATCGGTGCGGGTTTTAAGAAATGTTAAGAAAAGTGAGTGGAAGAAAGTTAGTGGAATAGAGGTCCCACTTGTATATATTAGTTTTAAATGATATGTGAGTGTAATGGGTTGGTGGAATGTAGGGCCTCTTTACCATTTATGGTAATTATGAACCGGGACTCCTATTCATGGACGGACCAAAATGGAAAAATGGGACTCCTATTCGCGGACGGAGGGAGTATTACTTTGCAAATACAGTAATATTATTTGAAATCAGAAAACATATGAGTTCCCGATAATCTGTCAAAACTGATATTCATTAATCATCAAACTAATATTGAGTCAGAAACTTAATTTTTTGTAATTTTAAATGATATTAATGTATTTGCGAATTTTGTTTTTGATTTTAAAATAAATTCTGAAATGATTCATCTCCTATTAAAGTATACGTATATTTATGAATTATATGAAATTAATACTACATAACTTTGTTTTAATATTTCAGGATTGTGGGTGTACAATTTGAATGTATTTTTTTAAATAATAAAATTTGTATTAACCATTGAACTAATAATTAATAAAAGTATCTATAAGTATTATATAAAGTTGTGATCAATGTCGAACCAATTTTAAAAACCGAACTAGAAATCAAATTAGAATCATTAGATCTAGTTTTTTTGATGAGATGCACTATCGTGTAAATTATTTTGGTCTTCATTGCAAGCCTATTTTACTTCAATGTATTAGGCATATACGTAATACCTTGAAACTACAATATGTTTTTACTTACTTCCAGTAGGTTTTGAAATGATTCAACGCATGCTTCATTCGAATTCATTTACCTGAGTTTTTACTTTATTCACTTTAAATAATGCAATTTATTCCAGTACTTCATTCAAAAACGTAATTACTTTATTGGATAAGGTTTTTACTTCATTCCAGTATGACTTCAAATGCTACACATACTTCATTCAAAAACGTTATTACTTTATTGGATAAGGTTTTTACTTCATTCCAGTAGGACTTCAAATGCTACACATACTTCATTCAAATAGTTTATTACATCATTTCATGTTCTTATTACACCATTCAATTAGGCTATCATTCCATTTTGTTATCAGCGTCGTGGCGGCATTGATAGAAAGAGAATGGTACGCGACGACGAAACTACCTTTACATACTGGAATGAAGTAATAATCCTATTGGAATGAAGTATAAACCTAATGGAATGAAGTACTAATATATCCAGGAATGAAGTTAAATCCTCCTAATATGTTAGTATGACTTATTTGTCCTGGGTTGAAGTAAAATACTCGCAATAACAGCAAAAATAATTTATAAATTTGTGAAAAAAATAAGTAGGAATCACCGAAGATTAAAAATGTGACTAATCACCGAAGATTTGTGAAAAATTTATAAATAATTTATAAATTTGTGAAAAAAATAATTTATAAATTTGTGAAAAAAATAAGTAGGAATCACCGAAGATTAAAAATGTGACTAATCAATGTTCAGGAATCACCAAGGATATTACTATTAAAGTTGCAAAGAGACAAAATTAGTGGAGTTTTACAAAAGTATACAACTGCCTTTCATGGCTTTGGGATATTTATATTCAAAAATATTTAAAAAAATGAAAAAGGACAAAAATGTTATTACATCAAAGTTTAGGGATTACCCCAGATATTTTTAAAGCCTAAAGATTAAAAAAGTGCAAACTTCAAAGTCTAAGTATCATTTACATCAAACTTAAACCTATTTTTGAGTATATGTCATTTCAAAAAGTAATTTTACTCTAACTATTTATACTAAAATCAAATTCACACAATTTTTAGTATATGTCATAAATTTTTGCAGTAGCAGTGCATCCATATTTAGTGTTGTCGTTTGTTTATATTTGAATTATGTATTTTTATATTTATTGTTTACAAGATAACGAAATACTAAAAATTCTTTTTAAAGATATGGCGATCTTTTTTCTAGTGAGATGTATATCCATTTTTATCCGATTTATTAGCTGAAAACCAAAGAGAAAATGAATAAAGTAATAAAGAGAGAAGATTGTTTGGTGATTTGATATAGGAAAGAAAAATAAAGTAAGAGACAGAAAAAATTGACGATGAATAAAGATAAAGAAAAGGTAACTGAATATTTTAACCATTTCCTAAATAAGTAAATAGATCATTTTTGTTGGAACGGACGAAAAATAACAGTGAATCATCTTCAGTGGAAAATGAAAGTATATATTAGTAAAAGCATATTAGAATCTATGTTACTCCTCCGTCCGCGAATAGGATTCCTGTTTTTCCATTTTAATCCGTCCGCGAATAGGAGTATCAGTTCACTTTTACCATAAATGGTAATAGAGTTTTACATTCCACTAACTTATTCCCCCCACATTTCATTTACAACTAATATAAGTGAGACTCATATTCCACTAACTTTTTTTCTCTCAATTTTCTTAGAGCATCTCCAATGCCGATTCGTGTCGCTAGCCGGTCGGCTAGCCGAACCATTGGAGTAGGCCAGCGGGAAATCGGCCAAAATTTCGGCGTGGGCTAGCCGATGGCGTGGCGCTGGCCGCCATTGTGGCGTGCCGATCGGCCAGCGCTATTTTTTAATTTTTTTAAAAAATTCTTTTTTTTTTAATTTTTAAAAAACTATATAAACGCTATTTTCTCCATCTCTAAATTTCTGTACAAGAGCAACATCTAGCGATGCACAAACTATAACAGATTCAAGGCATACTAACATTTTTTTATGTATTTTTTTAATAAATTAGTGAGAAGTAGAGTGGGACGGTGGCTCGTGTGTGGAAGCCCGGATTTTTTTTTATTATGTAATTTTTTTGATTTTTAGTTAATGTACTTTTTTTTATTTAAATAAAATTAATGAATTTTCCCGTATATGTCTCGTAAATTTAATTCGGTAATTTAATCGTAATTTTAATTCCGTAAATGTAGTATATTTTGAATTATTTTTATTGCGGCTGGTCTATGGCTGGCCTAAATCTGATGTGGCAGGTGGATTTTTAGTGCTGCTGACGTGGCAGGGAGAGTGAGTGACTGGCCTATGGTTGGCCTATTTGCATTGGAGATGCTCTTAACATTTCTTAAAATCCGTGCCGCTAAGAAATGAGATTCTTAATGGTGGATGGTGGGAGTATTTTTATTTTTCTTGCTATGTATGCATCTAGATTTATAAGTAGAATTGTAATTTTATACTTATTCTATAATCGAATGTATATAACATTTTAGATAAAATCTTAGCTGTGTTAAGATGTTTTTTCATATCGACCGTTATTGTTCATTTTCTTCTCCATTTTTCTTAGTTTATCCATCGAATTTTTAAGTAAGAACGGTCTGGATTCATACATTAGCATGATCCATTTTATGATTTTATCATACTATTAAGCATCTTACGCAATTATCCAATTTTAAGAGAATCATATATTAGCATGACGCCTCGATTTGGCATCCTTAGTACTTCCTCCGTTCCATAGTAATAGAGTCATTTTGTCATTTTGGTACGTTCCATAGTAATAGAGTCATTTCCCTTTCTAGTAAAAGTCAACACATTTTTCCACCCCTACTTTACTCTCTCTTATTTTTTTCTCTCTTCACCTCTCTACCTTTTTTATTTTCCATTTTATTCTCACTTTACTTAACTCACCTAAGAGCATCTCCAATGGTCGGCTAGCGACCGGCTAGCCGATTTTTCGCGCTGGCCGATCGGCTAGCCGCCATTGTGGCGGCCCGATCGGCCAGCGCTGATTTTTGTTGTTTTTTTTTTTTAAAAAAAAAAACTATATAAACGCGATTTTCGTTTCATTTTCATTTGCACGACTTGTTTTAACGAGTTTTCTCTCTCTCTAACTTTCTGTACAAGAGCATCATTGAGCGATGAGTAACGCGGGTGGTAGCGGTGGTGGTAGTGGTGGTAGTGGTGGGGATGCTGAGGAGTACGAATGGAGGATGAACGAGGCTATGAATGCCTACATGAACCGCGAGATGGAGCGGTACATGCGTATGGTGGAACAGTAGGCGATACCTCGCCCTCCACGGGTTATCCACCGCCGAGCAGTGATTGATCGGGATCACGCCGCTGCACATCAGCGGCTGTACGACGACTACTTTTCAGAGAACCCGCGGTTTCCCGTTAACTTATTCCGGCGGCGTTTTAGAATGCGCATGGAGTTGTTTATGCGCATCGTTGGCGCATTAGAACGTCGATATCTGTGTTTCCGCTTTAGGCACGATGCGGCTGGCAGACCCGGCCACACCCCTATTCAAAAGTGCACGGCGGCAATCAGGCAGTTGGCCTACGGAGGCGCGGCAGACATGTGGGATGAGTACCTCCACATCGGTGAGTCGACGGCCCTGGAATGTCTGAAGGATTTCTGTGGGGGTGTGATAAGCGTTTTCGGTGAGCAGTACCTTCGAAGCCCTACTCCCGAAGATTGTCAGAATTTGATGCAGATGCACGGGGAGAAGCATGGATTCCCCGGGATGTTAGGCAGCATAGACTGTATGCATTGGGAGTGGAAGAACTGTCCGACTGGCTGGAAGGGGGCCTACACGACCGGCTACAAGTCAAAGAATCCCACGATAATCCTCGAGGCCGTAGCTGATTACCGGCTGTGGATCTGGCATGCGTATTTTGGGGTAGCCGGGTCGAACAACGACCTCAACGTCCTGAACTCGTCTCCCCTCTTCAACGAGAAGTGCCAGGGCGTCGGTCCAGCCGTCTCATTTGTGGCCAACGGCAACCGGCATGATATGGGCTACTACTTGGCGGATGGGATATACCCTCGGTGGCCGGTCTTTGTGAAGACGATCAGGCAAACAAGTGATGAAAAGAAGGCCTACTTTGCGGAACGACAAGAGTCAGCGCGCAAGGACGTGGAGCGCGCATTTGGTGTGCTCCAGTCTCGATGGGCGGCAATTAAGGGTCCAACGCGTTTGTGGGATGTCGGATGCGTTTCCCAGATAATATACGCCTGCATTATCCTGCACAACATGATCGTCGAAGACGAAGGCGTACAACTGACTAGTTGGGCCAATGATGATGAAGCCGGTCCAAGCCACGGAACGGCCACCCCTAGTGTACGACGTGGGGTACCTCTCGATGAAGCCGGCCGCCTCAAGGAATTTGCCAACATGCGCCAAGTGGATGCTCATATTCAACTCCAAAAGGATATAATTGAAGAGTTGTGGGCACGGAGGATTGCACGACGATAGTTTTTTTTCTTTATTATGTACCTTTTTAAATGTAATTTTTTTTATATATGTACCTTTTTTAAATGCAATTAATGAATTTTCCCGTATATGTCTCGTAAATTTAATTCCGTAATTTAATCGTAATTTTAATTCCGTAAATGTAGTATTTTTTGAATTATTTTTATTGCGGCTGGCCTAAATCTGATGTGGCAGGTGGATTTTTAGTGCTGCTGACGTGGCAGGGGGAGAAACTGCTGGCCGATTTCTGGCCAAAGTACCATTGGAGATGCTCTAATACAATTTTTCTTAATCTCCGTGCCGAAAAAAAATGCTTTTATTACTATGGAACGGAGAGAGTACTACGTAATAGTACTAAATCATCCGAGCAATTAGATCTAAGACACAGGGCATCCGAGCAATTAGATCTAAGACACAGGGCCACATCGGTGGTCCAATTCAAAAATGATATTTTATGTGGAGACTGAAATTTTACATAAATGTGTGGATATCAGTTTATTTCAAAGATATGAATCCAATAATATACTATTATATACCAAACATAAAACTTAACCATAGTTTATGGCTGTATTAACTCATTCTAAATATTGATTCAATTAATATAATAACTAAATTATTGTATGTACTACCTGTCAATAATTGTATGTATGATGTATCTATCATGTCTAGAAGCAAGACCTGAAGAGACGGGTCCCAAGGTTGCTCCCTAAAACGTAGCAGGAAATAATATTCTTAGTTCAAAATTCAAATGATTAATTAATCCCATTAGATTAATTCATCTGAATTTAGAATCATTTCTATCAGAGCATCCACGATAGAAATAGGATAGCCTATATTAGAGCATCCACAATAGAAATAGGATAGCCATAGGCCAACCACTCTTTCCCTCTGCCACGTCAGCAGTACTAAAAATCCATCTGCCACATCAGATTTAGGTCAGTCATAGGCCAGCCGCAATAAAAATAATTTAAAAACAACTACATTTACAGAATTAAACACAAAATACGGAATTAAATTTACGACACATATACGGGAAAAATTCGTTAATTTTATTTAAATAAAAAAAAGTACATTAACTAAAAATAAAAAAAATTACATAATAAAAAAAAAAATCCGGGCTTCCACACACGAGCCACCGCCCCACTCTACTCCTCACTAATTTATTAAAAAAATACATTAAAAAATGTTAGTATGCCTTGAATCCGTTATAGTTTGCCGCTAGCCGAACGGGGGTCTCGACGCTATGACATGTTTCTGTTTTAGGTCTTAGTTTTGTATTGGGACTAGTTGTTGTTGTCCATCGCTAGATGTTGCTGTTGTACATAAATTTAGTGAGCGGGAAAATCGCGTTTATATAGTTTTTCAAAAATTTTAAAAAAAATTTAAAAATAGCGCTGACCGATTGCTGACCAATCGACACGCCACAATGGCAGCCAGCGCCATCAAATGGCTAGCCCACGCCGATTTTTTCGTCGATTTTCGGCTGGCCGATCGCAATGGTTCGGCTAGCCGACCAGCTAGCGACGCGAATCGGCTAGCCGGTGGGCTAGCCGCCATTGTGGATGCTCTTAGTGAGTCCAAGGACGCCCTTTTGCTTAAAAGTTTTTAAGGACACTTTGAAAGAAAAATAAGAAATACTAGTTGTATATTTAAACAATAATATTAATAATAATAATAATTTATTATTTATTTTCCATTTCTCTTTTGAATTAATTTTCCTCAACGGACTCCACACCTATGTCCTCTTTGATATGATAGATGAAGCCAAGATTAGATAGTGTATGGAAAATAATGCTAATCGAAGTGAATAATAATAGGTCATAGTGAAAAAGCAAGTTTAATATTATAATCTCGACTCGGACTCTCATTTATGTATCTAGAAGATATAAATAAGGTACACTACCATTTCAATCATTTTACACGTATCTATATCTCTCGCAATTGGTGGTTCCTCATTCATAGCATCTTTGTAATTTTCAATTATCCACATATGAGAAAGTATGAATATTCACAATGGCAAATTATATTATACCCCCTCTGTTTTCAAGTTTCAATTTAGGGTTTGCAAAATAAGCGAGTCATGTTCTTTTTTAGAATGTCAATTATAAGTGAGTTATTTTTCTTTTTAGTAATCATTTCTCTTAGAGCATTAGCAATGGTGGCCGATCGCAAGGGCCGAGCGATCGACCACCCCATGGGCTCTCAAAGGCCCCCATTGTGGAGAGGGGGGCCTATCTCCACTCACCAAAGGCTCCGCCCCAAGGCCGAGTGATCGCTTTAGGTGATCCGCCATCGGCTTCCCATGGGCCCTGAGATAGGCCCCCATTGCAGTCGCCAGGGCCGATTTTCAATTTCTTTTTATAAATTAATTTATTAAATTTCTTCTCTTATAAATACTTCATCCTTAATTATATGTGAGAGAAAAATATGAGTAAAGAATTAATTTATTATGTATTTTAATTTAAGTTAATTAGACATTAACATTAAAAATAAAAGAAAATGGTGTTGATGTGGAAAAAAGATAGGCTCTGTGATGAGCTCTCATTGCAGAGATATGGGCTCTGAGATGAGTTATTGACGTGGCAGGAGGAAATGGAGATAGGCTCTGAGATGCCCTTACTTTATTCTCTCTTTATTTCTCTACTTTTTCTCTCTCTCATATTTTACTCTCACTATTTTAACTCTTTACATATCAATTCCTTAAATCCCGTCCCCAAAAGAAGTGCTTCGCTTTTCTTGGGAAAGAGGGAGTAGGAGTACAAAAAAGTTAAAAATAATTATTTTAAAATGTATTAAATGAATAACAGTTTTAATGTATTGGGTCGTGGGGTCATGTTAAAGTAAATATAGTATCCAATCCACAACTAATACCAATCTTACGCCATTAGGTCTTTAGATGAGTGGATGAGATTATGACCCACGGATAAAATATCAACAAAAGGGTAAAATAGTCAATCTTTTATAACATAATAATTTTCATGGTGTTTTTTATATCAACACAGTGTATTACAAATACCAACACAATGGCATTAGAATTTCAATCCAAGTACCCGAAAATATCAACACAGTTTATATTGATATATTATACATGCATTATATTGAAATTGTTTGATGCATTTATTAATATAAAATCTGTTTATCAATATATACGAAAATTGAAATAAATTTTTTAATAGTTCATCATCGGATCATATGCAATTGAGATCGCGTTAGAATTCTTATGAAATTACTTTTAATTTGATATATTTTTTACAAAAAAATAATTTAAATCGAGAGAGTTACGTAAATTTAAAGTTTTAAGATAATTTTGAGGAGAAGAAATGTGGTTGGTTTCAGATACAAAAATTGACATTTATATCCTTTAAATTTATTTAATATTTTTTAAATTTGTAAATATAATTTATTTGACATTATATCTAAGATTAGATCTTTAATTTGTAATTAATCATAACCTTTGGGTCGTGGTCTCGTGGATGTTAAGTAATAACGCAAAAAATAAGATGTCAGGCACATGGTTCATTAATATTGCAATTGAAATGCAGTTAGATAATAATAACGGCCCCAGTTTGAAATGTGCACTTCTTGACCATTTCCACATTTAATACTCATGCAGTACAATATTTGTGGGAGAATAAATACTATTTTGGACACTCCATTTGTGGACGAAATTTCTTATTATGGAAATGATATGAGTTTGATATTTCCGATATATTCTATAAAAATATGAATATTTTCTCCATCCTATCATAAGCGGGTCTTTTATTTTATGCACATAACTTATGAAAAATGGTGATTAGAAAGTTAGATAGAGAGATTATAAAGTAAAAAATAATGGTAGTAAAATTTATATAAGAAAGTATTAGAAAATGTCTTATTTTAGGCGAGACAAATATTATTTTTAGGCATCGACGGATCTAGGGGGGTGGGGGGTAGGATGGGGTGGTTGCCCCCTCCGTGCGACTAATTTTCTCTTATCGGGACGTAAAATTACCATGTCCGTCCCCTTTGTTTGCCTTCGGCGTCGTCCCGAACACTGAAAAAAGTAGCCACGTCCGCACTAAATCAAGCTAATACTATATATTCCGCTCCCTTCGTTTCCAAATCCTTAATCCGCCACTGTTTATAGGTAAATCTCATATAATATGAGATGTTTCTCAAAGACACATTCATATTTATAGGTCCAAAATGTTTATTCTACATCACTTTTTAACTCTTTCAAATAATCATGCTCAACTTAAAAGAAATATATCAAATAATGAGATGAATGAAGTATTAAATATGTATATTTTTCACTCACAAAATGTCCTATGATTTTGACAATGAAATATCTCATTTTATTTTATTTATTTTAAATACACTATTTATTCTAAATATATGTCAGATTTTTCTTTTAAGTTTATCTCAGAAAACATTTTCTGAAATAAATTTTTCATATTGACTAAAATCTCAATTTATGAATTTGGTCCAAAACACTTTTTTTTCTTATTTTCGAATCCCAACCAAACGAAAACCAATCGAAATTGGTCATTTATTTTACATGACCATAAAAAACTGAAGGTCAACAACATTTACACTGGATTAGATTTCTAATTTGAGATTTATTAGTATATTTAAATCAATTTCAGTAACATTTTCACTGGTTTTATTTACAATTTTTAAATACATTCTAAAATTACATTTCATTTTATGTTTTTCACCGTTTATATTTACTATTTTAAAAATACTATACGTTCTAAACTTACATTTGAACAACGTTTTTAACCCTTTTTGTTTACATTTTAATAAATTCATGTGGATTCTTATATATTGATTGGAATCAATGAAGAAGAGGAGAATTTTTTTTTGGCCGACTGCACACTCTCTCTCTATCACACACACACACACGCGCACACACACACACAGACAGAGACACACACACATTAACCATGGTTACTTTTTCACTATTCTGAAGACCTTAAATCCAAATTTGAGCACATGCAGTAAATTGGGCAAGAAAAATTAGAAACACAAGACACAGAGCTAACATATCTTCTTCTGCTCTCCAAATAAGAGAAAGGAGGCGACATATACCTATTGTTGTTTTTGCTTCTGATTTTTTTTTGTGATTTCCTGTCACAGCAATACATACTTTATCCCAAAGTGGTTGAGCTCGAGATACTGGTGAGTGATTTCATTCAATTTCTGCTCTTCATGGATTCTCTATTACTAATATTATTCCCCAATTTCATGTTTTGCTTACATTATAATCATATTTATCGCCTTGTTTCTGGACATGCATGTTTCTGTAGATACCTTGTGTTTGAGATCTGAGATTAAGAACTGCGGCTTATTGGGATTTTATGAGTAGAGGTTGAATTTCTGCAATGGAGTGATGTTGGGTTGATTTGTGAGATGAGTTTCGTAACCCTAATTTGGAAATTTTCAATCAGCAACTACTTTATTTTTGTTGATTTTCTCAATTGTTTGGGTTTTTGAAGTTGAACAACCATTGAGAATTAGGTTTAGAAATTGGCATGGGGGTTGTTGGTTGGAGTAATGAGGAAAAGGCGATGGCAGCGGCAGTTTTGGGAACTAAGGCTTTTGATTACTTGATGTCGAGCTCAGTTTCTGCTGAGTGCTCATTAATGGCGATGGGGAATGATGGCAATTTGCAGAATAAGCTTGCAGATCTTGTTGAGCGCCCAAATTCTTCCAATTTTTGTTGGAACTATGCAATTTTCTGGCAGCTCTCTAGGTCCAAGTCTGGGGACTTGGTGTTAGGATGGGGCGATGGGTGTTGTCGAGAGCCTCGTGAGGATGAGGAATCTGAGGTCACTCGAATTCTCAAAATGAGACTCGAGGATGAATCTCAGCAGACAATGAGGAAAAGGGTTCTCCAAAGGCTGCATACTTTGTTTGGAGGAGGTGATGAGGAGAATTACGCGTTTGGATTGGATAAGGTAACTGACACTGAGATGTTCTTCCTAGCATCAATGTATTTTTCCTTCCCTAGGGGTGAAGGAGGCCCTGGGAGGTGTTTTGGATCCAGCAAACATGTCTGGTTGTCGGATGCATTGAAGTCATCGGTTGATTATTGTGTTAGGTCATTCCTTGCAAAGACGGCTGGCATGCAAACTATGGTTTTGATCCCAACTGATGTTGGGGTGGTTGAATTAGGGTCTGTCAGATGTATCCCGGAAAGTATGGAGCTAATCAAGGTGGTGGGATCTTCCTTTTCGTCGTTTTCTTCACTCCTCAGGTCCAAGCAAGCTGCAGCTGCAGCTGTGCCGTCAGTAACGAATAAAAAACATATGAAGGGCCCCATTCCTAACTTGGCTATTGGTAACCGACCAGAAATTGTTCCCAAGATTTTCGGGCAGGAATTAAATTCAAGTCATGTGCAATTTAGGGGAAATGTTTCCAATAGGAAACCAGAAATGCAAGTAAGGGCCTGGGACTCAAGTGGAAACAGGAACAAGCTACCATTTGCCAACAACCGCAATGGTTTTCATGGTGCTACCTGGACACAGTATAGTAATGTTAAGCTAGGGAATGCAGTAGAGGTTTACAGTCCTCAGACTCCAGCCAAAAAGCGTGCTGAGATTGTCAACGGGAATAGAGAAGAGTTCATGATTAATAATTTTCAGCATCAAAAGCCAGCTCAAATGCAGATAGATTTTACTGGAGCAACCTCAAGGCCTTTAACCTCACATCCACAAAGTCTCGAGTCTGAGGTTTCAGATGTTGAGGCTTCGTGCAAGGAAGAGGCTGCAGGCCTATTAGAAGACAAGCGGCCGAGGAAGCGTGGTAGGAAGCCTGCCAATGGAAGAGAAGAACCCCTCAATCATGTAGAGGCAGAAAGACAGCGAAGAGAGAAGCTGAACCAGCGCTTCTACGCTCTACGAGCTGTTGTGCCGAATATCTCTAAGATGGACAAAGCTTCCCTACTTGGAGATGCTATTGCTTACATAACTGAACTGCAGAAGAAGCTGAATGACATGGAGTTTGAGAGAGAAAGACTTGGCAGCATATCAAGAGAAGCATCGGTTTCAGAAGTTAATTCTAATAGAGAAACACAAGACCTGCTGGCTTCGAGCATCAACATCGAAGCTGGCCGTGAAGAAGTCACCGTTAGGGTTAGCTGCCCGTTGAATGCCCATCCAGCATCAAGAGTCATCCAAGCAATCAATGATGCACAGTCAACTATCGTCGATGCAAAAATGGCTACAGTGAGTGAGCGAGTGTTCCACACATTCATTGTCAAATCCAATGGATCCGAACAGCTAACTAAGGAGAAGCTGGTTGAAGCGTTTTCCCGTAGATCCAGCTCTCCCCATCAGTTATCTCTCGGGTAGTATTTATGGCTTTGAACAAATTAAGTTAGTTGCCATAATATGCAGTGTATCATTATAGAAAGCTTTTGAAGAGATTTTGATATACAGCAGTTAATGCTAGAAATAGGGGAAGAAAACTTTCTTTTGACCTTCTAGGGTAGCAAATGTGTAGTTGCTTATAGTTTTACATATTTAGTTGAGTCATAAGTCGCAAGATTAATCAAACCTATCGACTTTAGATGTCATGCTCGTATCTTTTCTTCTTTTTGGGTTTTTGGAAGCTGTATATCTGATTATGATTATTTTATTGTGTTCCAAGTTTTGTACATGTTCTAATCTAGTTGAGATACGAAGATTCAAATCTAGTTAAGCATATGATTGTCATTACGCATTTGCCTGAACTCGCACGAGTGTGAAAATCTAGTCGTCTAATCGAGTTGTGTCAATGTCGAATATTGGATGAGATGTTGTATGCGGATGCCGCGTTCGTTGCTTGGTCAATAGCCTTACTTCAATGTTAAAGCAGGAAGTGTGAAAGGGTTTCTGTGTTGATGGTCTGCAAACTTTTACCATGCAAGAAAAGCAGTTGATTTCCATTTATTTGGTCTGAAAAAGAGAGAGATATTGTTAAAGAACTCTGTCAGTAACCTGTAGTACTTATTTGTAAATAAGAATGTGAAAGTCGTGTTAATAGAGGAATGCAATATAAACGTTTTGAAGACGTGTGGAATACTGGGGTCAACTATTGTGGGGTAGGCCATCTTGTAATTAAATAGGAGTAGATAAATTGGTATGTAGTACTACTATAGTTTAATCTTTAAATGCAATGATTGATATGCATTTTGTTTATATAACCGGGAAAAAGATAAAAAGGGAAACTGAGATGGGATGTATGATGATGATTGCTTAGTTAAACATTACCATCAATGACCAAGTAAAATCGAAGTGACACACCATCGGTGGGTGAGTAAAAATTAGAAATTTGGTTAGATTCGGCTATGGGTTTAAATTAAAGCATGCTTTAATTAATTTGTTAGTGAAAGTGCAAAACATGGAGTAATAAAAGTCCCTAAATTGACCAGGAACATATGCATATGGTAAACGCTTGAATAGGTACGCATGAAAAGTGTGATTGTATCCACTCCCTAAATACTGTACATGCATTTAATCTTCATCACGTGAACAAACAATTAATTTTTGCTTTCCATATTTCTCTACCTTTTACTATTCACCTCAAGCTACTATTTGTTCAAAAGTACTCCATCTGTTACACGTGATTATAGTGTAAATTATTTTCAAGTCCTTTGCGATTTTTTTAATCAGCTGTTATTAAATTTAACATGTGTTATAGTGCTATTAGTGTATGAGTAAAGTCCCATTTTTTCACTCATCCTTGGTCTTGTGACTTCGTCAACCATCCAACAATGCAATGCCATATCTTTTTAAGGTAGATATTAAAGACATGCCATCACCAAGGATTCGTATACGCAACCTCTTTATAAATAAATATTTAAAATCCAGGTGGAATACTATAAACAGTTATTACAATGTCAAGCATAAAGTCTTCCAATATTGATGGTGAATAATCCTGACGTGGTATAACATTAAAAGAACCATAGTAAGATACTGCATGTTTTTATTGTTGATTACTGAAAGGCGACGTCTTGTTAATTATTACTCGCTCTGCTTCACTACTCTTCTCTATTTTATTTTTTCTCTTACCATACTCTCTCTCAACTTTAACTAATTAATATTCTCTCCGTCCCATAATAATTGTCACTATTTTCTATTTCGGTGAGTCCCACAATAATTGTCACACTTCAGTTTTACCATAAATAGTAAGTAGAGCATTCCACTATCCCACTCCACTCACATTTTATTATAAAACCAATACAAAAAAGTGCGTCTCACATTCCACTAACTTTTCCAATAATTTTTTCTTATTTCTTAAAATATGCGCTCAAAATAAGAGTGACAATTATTAAGGGACGGATGAAGTATCATTTTTCTAACACTTTACTTAAAATAAAGTGTCTTACCATGGGATGGAGAGAATATTTAATTCATTAATGTATTATGTATATAACATTAATTACTATCTCCGTCCCACATAATTTTACCCAATATTCCATTTTAGTTCGTCCCACATAATTTTACTCATTTTACTTTTACCATTTTTGGTAGTGGACCCCATATTCCACTAACTCATTCCTACTAACATTTTATTATAAAACTAATATTTTAAAAGTAGGACCCACATCCCACCAACTTTTTCAACCCACTTTCTATTACATTTCTTAAAACCCGTGTCAAGTCAAACTGTGTAAAATTATGTGGGACGAAAGGAGTATTAATTAATACTTTGATTTGTCAAAAGATGAGGTTTGTAACTCAAATAAATATTGACATCCTAAGTGATACACTCTTCGTCCCGAACAATAGCGATATATATATATATTTTCCTATATATATAAATAGAGTTTGTGTTAAAATGACAACACCTCTTAAAATGACACCGTGACACCACATATACAACAGTATTATAAACGCTACACAACAATCTATAGATTGTTATATAGCGTGTTGGATTGCCGAGAAAAATTGTTGTATACAGTGTTGCATATTGCTGGCCATGTTTTTTACCTTTTTTTGCTACATGGCAGCTTATTATTCGTCCACATGTACAAATGATTGTTAGGAATGATGGTATAATGTTATTTTAAGAAGTGATGACACCCTAACACTCTCCAATAAAATACATAAGTTCGAAAAACAGAAAATTAAAGATAGGTGCATTAAATAAGTTTCCATTTTCGAATGCTTTTCTGAATATTTAAAAAAGAGAAAAGTATAGGTATGAGAAATGTAATAATATATGGATAAATAAAAGTGAAGATCATAACAAAATAAAAAGGCGCCACAGATAGGCTTCGAGCCCAGGCCTTCTGTATGAAACTTTGAGACACAGTTCACTGGACCAGCAATGCTATTTTTGAAGGAACTGGCAGCGGAAGCGTTCAAAATTAAATCAAACAAATAAATCACATAATAATCAGATCTATTTAGCAAATTATTTCGACAAATTCTATTCGCGTAATTTTCACATGTATCATGCTCATACCTTGAACCAATCATGCTTTAAGTATAATTGAAACCTAAAACATGCTTTTCTACGGAGCAGAAATAATACCTTGTTGATTCTTCAAAGAATCGACGATGGCTAGCGACTTCTCCACGTGACGCTTTGAATACTAGATCACGGATCTTCTCTCTGGTTCCTGAACTGTACTCCAATATCAGTGTGGGCTGATCTCACCGGAAATTTCGAAATTCGACTCCACGGAGGAGAGGAAAATTTCGACCAGCACTATGGGGGGCGAAAATTTTAGGAAAAATAATAATGTTATTTTTCGGTCTCCTTTATTCTCCTATTTATATTAAGTTCCTTTTGGGCCCAGACAGGGATCTATGGAAGGTTTTGGATATGAGCTCATCTAATTCACTTTTTACTAATTAAATTGAACTCACAATTTAATACAAGGTTTAATTGGAATATTACGAGCAGCCACTACAGAAGTAATATTGAACTCTCTCCATCCAAATCCGAAATTATAAGTAATCCGGGTTTCCGTTTTAACTTTCATTTCCCGCGCTTAAGATAAAAATGTCCATTAGTTAATTAATGTCTGCTATGCGCTTAATTAATTAACTTCTTATTAATTCCAAGAGTGGACTTAGCATGAAACGTTTATTTATTATTCTTAGAGTAATCAAACTCCAACTAGCTAGGTTCCGAATAATAAAACCTTGTTTCGTGCTCCTCTTGAGGACATTATCAAACAAGACTCACCTCGCGCACGATTCAACATAATAGCAATCCTAGCACTGCTAGATATTAATCACCATTACCCAATATATCAGGATTATTGGGTTGCGAAAAATCCGCACCATTTGATAAGTCAAAGTAATGCATAATCAATATCGTATGCTCAATGCTAACCTACATTGATTAAGAAATAAATATTTATCAAGACCTCGCCTTTCAGTAGATAGCATAAAGACTCGTCTTGCTGTTAGATCCGTTCAATGCTTTACCACACAAATGTCATCTTATTTCAGTAAGTCTTAGAAATATGCGGACTGACATTGCAACCTTTCACGATGGATAGTCTAATTCCATCTAGGTCGTGAAATTCTTCTTTTTCTTTGTTTAGGTCAGTGGAAGGTCAGGTTTTCTTTCGGGTTTTCGTATGTAATTGGGAGTGTATCCAACTGATCAGGAAGAGATTCACGACCCAGCTGAGTCGTTGGTACGACAACCGGGACCTGGCTTCAACAAGTTTCCTCAACCCACTTCTACTAATTAGTATAATGGAGGTAAGGGTCGAATCCCACGAGGATGGACACGTTTTGATAACTGCGGTGACTTTCCTGGGTGTTTTGGTTAGCTACCACGCTTGGGTTGAGATTTTACCTAGGCGAGAAATAAAGGTGGTACTCTACTGACTAGTAGGCGTGAAAATAACAGGCATGTGGTGGTGTTCGTGAAAATAGGGGACAAGGTGTCTCAGAGGCATATGGAAAGTAGACAGTTACTAAAAGAGGAAAATTAGACAACAAGGTATATCTGGTGGCTGGTGGTTCTCTGACAGGTCTGGATAGTACAACTGAAAAGTAGGGAAAAAAAGCAAAAGTAACTTAAAAGTAAAAGTGGTCCAAACTAAAGTTGATTTTGACGTTTTCTTCTTCACCAAGTATTGACAAAAATCATATGAACACAAACACCATAACTAAACTCAGATTCATAACCTCAAACTCAAGATCCATTGATTTAAAAATGCTCAACTTAGGATAAACGGCGAAACTGCAATTTTACTTCTACTGACTGACATGCAAGGCGGTGATTATAATGCAACGCGAAGACTTCAAGCACGAAAATTAGACTAAACATAACTACAACTTCAGATCGACAACTCCATGTAAGAAAACACTTAGAAATTAAAAGCAACAACTAGATCTAATTTTCCTAGGCAGAATGAAGCAAACTCGAACCAAAGCGACATACGGAATAGAAACTTCATAATTTAAGTGTTGGAACTTCACAAGGTACTTCAAAAGGCAACAGCGATGAGTGTTTGCAACAAAAACAACGACGAAAACATGTAAAGATTAAACTAGAAAGCAAATAACGATTGTTTGGCCACTCCGGACGATGATACTGCTATACTACTACGATAACTGGCTGGAACGGTGGATCGATGACTTCTCCGGCAGACTCTTGGACGTCAAGTGACCATGGCTGTGGCGAGGAACGAGAGATTGGACAATGCTGCAGGAACTGATCTTCTATAGAGAATTCTACTAAGTGTATCTTTGAACCGAGAACTAAAGCCGAACTCCTTCTCTCTCTCCAAGTGGCTTCTTGTATAGGGAGGCTTGCCCTTGCTTTTAGGGTAGACTTACTTCAAGTTTTGACTTTTATGCCCTTGTTAATGATGTTATCCTTCTTCTCCATCTCGAGCCTTTTCTCTGGCATGCATCCTGGTCAGTATTGCACCCTTCTAGCGCCCTTTTCACTTGCGTCACCTGAATCGTCTCCTACTGACTTGGATCCTTTGATCCTGCACACTTGAGCAACTGTTTTGCAGATAATACATGCATTTCACGACATACTGACCAGTAACCAAGGCTTAGAATACGACTTATCAGTCTGACCGTGTTACCTTAAAGTAGACAACGCCCACAACCGGTCTACTAAAACAAAGACTTAGACTTTGTTAAGTTAACTTATATATTTAAACATGCAATAACATCCATTAAATGTAAAACATAACAACATTATGACAAAAATAATCTGTTTTATTCCTTGGAAAATAAAATAAGAGTTTTATAGTATTCAATCACTCGAAACGTGATTTCTAGTATACAAACTCTAACAATTCTATGTAGATATACATACACTATAGCAAAAAATTTGGGGTTACATCTATACCCCTTTGCTCCAATGTGGCTCCGCCACTGGTCCGAAGAAAATGGTCCATTATTTGGCAGCATGAGATTTTATGTAGTGTTATTCTGTGTGTAAATGGAAATAAATAAAGTAGAATAAATAAAAGATACTATTAAATACCTTAAAAACTAGGATACACTCCCTCCATCCACGAATAGGAGTCTTGATCATGGAATGAAAATGACAAGAGTACATCCGTAATCTTTAGTCTATTTCTTGACACACAAATCAAGACAGTTTCAAAGCCCACTGCCAATGTAAGGATTCATTTACTCCCATGACTTCATGTCTTCATGCAACAGTGTGGGCCTTCAGTAGATTCTAGGGTTGGCAGTATTAAATCGACCACACTAAACATCAGTTAGGCCATCCACAATGGGGCGGACGATGCATCGTCTGCCACTGTGGCATCGCGGACGATGGCGACGCGTTTTCGGTTTTTAATTTAATTTTATTTAATTTTCAAAACCTATATATACCTCTCACTTTTCACTTCATTTTTCACTCTTTTCATTCTCAAATTCATACTACATTTTTCGGTGTGTGAAGAGTTCGCCCCGAGAAGGACGAACTACGCCCCGAAAGAATTTATCGTCTTGACGAGATGTTGGATTGATGTTTCAGAGGATCCGGTGTTCGCCAACAACCAGAAGGTTACTGCGTATTGGGAGCGCATCGCCGAAAAATACGACGCGTCCAAGCCGCCGACCGCCTACAGGCGCCAACGGGAGCAGCTCCGCAAGCATTGGGACCAAATAAAGAAGCAGGTCAATTTGTTTGCGGGGGAGTACGATAAGTGTGAGAGGAACCAGGCCAGCGGCGAGAGTCTGTCGGATGTGCGCGACAAAGCGGTGCAATCGTACATGTCATTGTACGGCGAATTCAAGCACTACCAATCCTGAGCGCTCTTGAAGGAGAAGCAGAAGTTCGTTGGTGGTGTGCTTCCCCAATCGACGGTGGCGAAGAAGAGGGCGTCGAAGCGCACCTTCACTGATTATACAAGCAGCGAAAGCGGCGCATCTCCAGTGGACCTCAACAATCCGGTGTTCGAGGATGAGAGTTCCGACACACCGATGTCCTCCCGGCGTCCCCCTGGCATCAAGGCTGCCAAGGCCAAGGCCAAGGCGACCTCCTCCGCCGCGGCCGCCTGACCAGGCCCCAAGCTCGACCCCGAGCGTGACCACGACCCTGTCTTCGGCTGTATCACATGCCTACACGGATTTGGTGGCCTCCTTCGACTACAAGACGTTGTTGGACGCGCACAACTTCCTGATGCAGGCGACCAACCCGACTCAAATCGAAGGCATCCAGCGGATGATCGATGGCCTCAGCCGCAGGTTGGGACTACTCTAGACTTGCCAGGGTTTTTTTTATATGTAGTACACTTCTTTTTTTTAATTTCTTATTTTGAAACTTTTTTTTTTAATTTCTTATTTTGTAACTTTTTTTTTAATTAAGTAAATGTAGGATTTGCTTTAATTATGTTGTTTTTATTTATTTATTTTGCTTGATATATTTGCATAAATTATATAAATACAAAATAGAAGTAAAATGCTTAGGGCGGGACTTAGGGCGGGCTATAGTCCGTCCCATTGCAGGTGGAAGGGGCGGAGGACAAAATGTTGATGTGGCGGTGCATAGGGCGGGGCTTAATCCGCCCCATTGTGGATGCCCTTAATGCCAAGATTTGACCCATATCTCTAAAGGTGAACAACTTCTTAGGATTTGTAGTGAATCTCCTATGAAACCAACTTCGTCATCGTGACTTCAAAGGTATAATTCCTAAACCAGTACTAACTACTAAGCATGTTAAGATTTTTTCCTTCTTTCTCATTCCTTACTAGGAGTAATGTTTGTATCTAACACAAGAATTCTTTTTGGACTACATGTTCTAAAAATTTCTACGACAACCTGTGTGTTTGGATTGGAACATATCCCTTCATCCTAGGTTGCATTGTTTGATCATGGGACGTGGAACATTCGCAAATCTTGATTGTCTTGGGGCTTATTCGTCTACCAAATCGGTCGACACATTTTGGGGTGAGAAACATCAGCTTTGGTCGACTAATGACCAAAGACGACAATATGATCGCCGACAAAGAAATAAATTGGGAAATTTTCTTTCGAAGAACCGTGAAACTATGCTAGCTTAATCGGGGGTTCAAGTCATCACGAGGATAGATTGTGAGCCATTGTTAATCCTCTTAAAAAAACTAGCTTAATCAACAGTCCCTTCAACGTCAATGCACCTAATAGACATTAACTCAAACATCTTATGTGCAATCCCTGGAAACCTCGCAGCCACCGACGAGAAATGAGTAGGATCTGGTCCTATTTGAGGTGTCGCCATTAGAATTGCAAACTAGGAGAAAATAAATTGAAGATTTCATACTACAGGTGTTCAGTTTGACAAACTGCTTCACTTTTTGACATGATTCTTGAAGTCAAATGCTCTTAGTTCATCTTGAATCAAGATTGTTTGATTCAAGGTGAACGTAGATGCTTGATTATCATTGTCAAATTATTGTTACTTCCCATCTCAATTCAATAGTACTACTAGATATAATTGTAGAAGAAGGCGTCGTGCTTTGCAAGGCTAAATGAACCACACATAAACAATTTGATATTATACTCAAACCATTTAATATCTGAGAGTAAAGAAATGAGAACCAACCATGAGAGGCAGAAGACAGGATTGCTATATGGAATTATTTACTGAAAGCCATCATACCAAATTTAGAATTAGGTATAAATAAAACAAAGCGGTTGAAATTATATTTCCAGTATTCGGACAGCATGTTTGATGCCAACTGAGATTACAAAATTTAGGGCAGGCAGATTCACCAATCTATTAATGATCAAAAAAAATATCAGGCTAGTATCAAGAACACCAAAGAAGTACTTCAAGAAAGAAAACTAACACTTCCTATAAATCGCCATTCACGTTCTCCAGACCAAAATCTAACACTCCTACTAAGCAAGAGAAGAATACTTACTGCACAGAAGTACTATATGTCTTGTACAAAATTGCAACCGATTCCAGAAAGGGAAGCATCAGCCACCTGCGTAGCAAGTTCATCAATTATGTATAAGTTATACAGTTTTCAAACTAAGAGGTAAAACATATTATCATGAGAAACTAACAAATTTGATACAACAGCTTGCAGTGTTTTACCCTAAAAAGAACTGGTCGAAATGGCTTCCAAAAGTAGAGGTTTGGAAATGGTCATCCAATTATAGTGCATTATCCCTCAGAAAATTTCATGGAGGAGTCTTTTCGAAGTGTAGCAACGGAAGGAGAGTTGATTTACTTTGGTTTTGCTGCATCATCCATTTTGGAGCCTGTTGGAGGAGACAGAGATCCGTTTACCTCACCGCTGCTCTTAGCACAAGGTTCTAACTTCCTATTTCGACAGTTTGTGCTAACGTGCCCATCCTTGCCACATATAAAGCAAGCTCTTTTATCTGCAGCATCCATTTTGGTGCCTGAACATGAGGAGAGGAATCCGTTCTCCTTGCCCTTGCTCTTATCGCCGGGTTCAAACTTCCTATCAGGACAGTACTTACTGATGTGCCCCTCCTTGCCACAAGTAAAGCATGCTCTTTTGTTTTCATCTTTCTTCATTCTATGTCTCTGGTCAATCTTCGGCTCTGTAACATGACGACCCTTCTTAGAGTTTGCTTCTTTGTTGAAGAAGCTGTGAGAATCTGCTTCGACCCGAAGCCGATGCATCAGCATATTAAGAGTTAAAAACTCCTCTTGCATCAGTTTAAGGCGGAGTTCCTTCCATGAAGGTGGGAGCTTGCTGACTATAACACTTATATGGAAGTATTCATCGACCCATGTTCCAGAAGCAATAATGGAATCAACAATTTTGTGCAGTTCTTGGATCTGATCAAAAATTGATACCCCATCAACCATTTGAAAATTAATATATTTGTTGATTTGTGACCTTTGGTTTCCAAAATCTTCATTGTACACTGCTTTAAGTTCCTCCCAGAGCTCACCAGCTGATGAGCTTTTTTGTGAGTATAATTGAAAAAGACTGTCACATAAAGAATTCAATATATTATTGCGGCACAAATAATCATCAGTAATCCACCTTTGCACGGCAGCCTTGGCTCCGACCATCTCTTCAAAACTAGCTTCTGGATTCAAAGATATGTCGGGGCATTGCTCAGAAAGCACATATGCTATGCTCAACTGAGTTAGGAACATCTCCATTTGAATCTTCCAGGAATAGTAATTTCTTCCATCAAAACGAACAGGCTGTATAGGGATCAGTTGTTCAGGAGGAATTGCAATAGATGTATGATGTGAGTGCCTTCGACTAACACCATCATTTGGAGAAAGTGCAGCAGTGCTATCAAGTTGATTAGGAAGTGGAGGCACCAGAGTAGAGTTTTGAGAGGCCACTTCAGTTCTACAGGCAGGAATCTGTTCTTGATAGCTGGAAGTAGAAGTTGTTCCACAAGTACCTGGTGCTTCTTGCGCTTTCTCCGCAAGAATATGCTCTTGAGAGATGGAGGCAATTAATGCATCAGATGTATCAACCTCACTCTGTTTTCTGTTGTTATGAGGTCGAACGTTGCTTACCAAATTAGAAATTGCCGTCCGTGCTGGACCTTTTTCAGCAGGGTCTGATGCTGAACTTCTCATGTCTGGTTCACTTTGATGCCGTTTCCTCTTGCCAGGAAGGTGAATAGCACTTGCCAAATTAGAAACACCTATTGCAGTTTGGCTTTTCTCACTAGCAAACTCGGTAAATTGATTTGTCATGTCTGCTTCACTTTGACTTGTAACAGCTCCAGACTCACTGTGAGAATATTTAAATGGAATTGGATTGCATAAACACAGGACAAAAATCTTCCAGTACCATGTCAAACTACTATATTTGATTGTCCTCTGAAAAAGAAGAGAAAAGGGAACAAAGAAAAACTGCAAAATGAAAAGTAAAAAACTATGGCCCTAAGTCTTTCACTTGTAAATTGTAACACTATCTTGATGAAGTTTCTTGACTAAATATTCAGTAGGATTTGTAAGACTTAACAATGCATATTTATTGGATTCACGATGACATATATCTAAATTTGGCTGCGAAAAAGGAGAAGAGAATGCAGAAAAATCAATCCTTTCTCCAATTTTGCATGGCTTTATGTCTAAGCCAAGCAAGAAGTGTTTTGCAATAAAACATTTACTTTATCAAGTTCCCTGTGGAGGGCTGGGGGAGAGAGAGAACAAGATGAAAAAAAGAGCCTCACCTCAACCGCGATTGCATTCTAACAATGGCCTCCTCTACTGAAGGAACACTATTTCTGAATGATGACCATTGCGAAGATGTCAAGCTTATTCCCGAGCTTCCACCTAAGCTCATAACATGCAAGTAACTGTATCAATGTAAACTGTACAGTAAAACCAACCAAGATGTAAATGGTTCAGCCTAAGTAGAGAAACAACTCAAAGCTAGACCGATTTAACTAATCAGCTTAAATCAGCAGTGCTTAGTCCATGTTTCATGGGTGAGGTTCACCAGCCATGATACCAGAAATGTGGAGGTGTAATCTAAGTGCTAGAACACCTGTTGTAAAGATAATTCAAGAACATTCTAAATAAAAGAAAAAACTTTCCTCTTCTTTTACTTGTCATGTGAACACATAGGTAAGTGTATACATTTTTCCAAGAGCACAGGGGGTGGAAGCGGAAAGGGAGGCAATGTCTAGAACTAAAAAGCCTACAAGCCTGCGCTAAATCTGTTGTTGAATTTGAGGAAAACTAAAAACTTAGGTGATGCTATTGAACAAAGGTGAGAGCTTGCGCTATTATAAAAGAAAATTCACAGTTGTTGAGCTTAATGCAAAACTTCAGTTTGAAATAAGTTGTACACTCCAGCAATTGATTGCTAATGGAAATCCTCACCTCTTACAGGAAGCAAATTTCCATTTTGTACATAGAAATCACGTATTGAGATCACAGTTGCCCCCATAATGTCATGAACTGTTACCCTCCTCTTGTCTGATAACTGCAAATGACCAAAAATATAGAATACCAACTAAATAAGCATAAGACTTATAAATATTTGGAGCATAACAGTAGATGAGTTTACTACGTAGACATCAAATTTTAACCTATAAAGTATAAACTACATACTGCAGAGATATCTAAAAATTTTACAAGGTTTCTTCTCAAACCCAAATTATTAAAAAGAGCAGGAGTCGGATCCATTTTAGTTTCCACCAAGTGTGACTTGCAAATAAAACTTGCTCCTTGGTTTTTATTGAATAATAATAAGCATTTCATTATCCATTTTGAGATCATCGAGAATTGTTCACATATACACTAGTATCTTTCAAATTTCACTTGACAAAAGTAAGCAAGAAATATTATCGTATCTTTGATCAAAAACAAATCTAACCTTACAGATAATCTTTCCATCGTAATTCGCTCCCGATACAGCATCAACATCCTTCCGCCGCTGCTGGACGTGACGAACAGCGCGTTTATCGCTGCCACTGCCGTCAGGAATCCTATTGAATGAATTGGTCCGAAGAATCTCCGCTGCCGTGGATAGCAGGAAGGAATCGACCAGCTGCCTAACGAGCAGGCGGTGGTCTAAACCGGAGAGGTCGAAGCCTAGCAGCTCAGCGGCGGCGGAACGCACGCCGAACTCAGTGACCGTCTCCAACTCCGACGCTTTAAGAATTTGTAGAACCGTCTCTTCGATTTGAGCAGCGTTTGAGCTTTCTTCTCCCATCTCTCTCACTAATTAGGGGTTTTCGCGACTAAAAGGCGGGTTTTGGGGGACGATTTCGATATAAATAAAAGCCGATTGAATCATAAAAAAATAAGAGAAAATATTGAGGGCCAAAAAAACAATACAAATTAAGGTTCCACCGAGACTTGAACTCGGGTTACTGGATTCAGAGTCCAATGTCCTGACCACTAGACCATGGAACCACTTTGTTATTTCAATACTACTAAATACTAATAATAAATGGTAAGCTTGTTTAAGTTAATTACATTAATCGCCTTGGCATATCCTTAAGTCAACGAGCGGTGGCCAAGGATATTATCGTCAGATACTAAAGCGATAGATCATGAAAAAGGCACAAAATCATATACCGCCAGGAAAAAACTAACTAGAAAGCCCAAATCGCGACGCCGTGATGGCGGATGAGAGGGAGAAGGCGGCGGCGTTGATAGAGAGAGCCGTTGACTCTACGGCGGCGGAGGTGGATCCGCGCCTCCTCAAGGCGATCAAATTCGTGGTGCGTAATTCCGATTCGGAGCTCCGTTGCGCCTCCCAAACCCTAATGTCTCTTATGAAGCGCAACCATTCTCAGGTAGGACTCTGCGCGATTATATTTAGATGATACTATCAGTTATTTCTGCTGTGTTTCTATACGTTTGTTTTTAGAGAATTGGTTTTGTGCCCGTCAATGGATTAAATTTGGAGTTCTTTGGTTATGTTTGATTAAATTTAGCTCTCGGCATGTAGAAATTTCTTTGTGGTAGTTGTAATACATTCATATCATCTTTGTTAATTCTACTACGTAGGAATTTATTAAAAATTTGGTCTTTCCAGATATCAGAGAACATGCTTTGCTTGATGCATTCAATTTTACTATTTGCTAATGAATGCTTATTTTATACTACCATAGTTTCTTTGTTTCATTACTTTTTTAGAAAATTGTGTATATGCTCTCTGAGAATATTGTGTATTTAAGTTTGTAGCTGGACCCTCAGTTTTGTATATTATCCCAATGTCTTTGTTTTCTATTGTTTGATTTATATTCACTAATGATATACTTGTATGTTACTTAATATCATTTGATGAACTATCTGTTATAGGTACGGTATCTTGCACTTTTCATAGTGGATGAGCTTTTCATGCGCTCAAAGCTTTTCAGAAGTCTTCTTGTTGAGAACCTGGATCTATTCCTTAGCTTAAGTATTGGTTTTAGAAGAAATCATCCACTTCCTCCTCCTGCCTCTATTGCATCTCTTCTTCGATCGAAGGCAATCGAGTTCTTAGAGAAGTGGAATGATTCGTTTGGAATTCATTATCGACAACTCAGATTAGGTTACGACTATCTCAAGAATACCCTTCGTTTCCAGTTTCCTAACCTTCAGGCTAATGCAGCCCGCATACAACAAGAGAGAAGGGAGAGGGAAATGAGAACAAGAGATATCTTACTGAAGAAATTTGAATCATTGAAAGAAAATTTCTCATCAATAAAAGAGGAGATACAGGCCAATATTGATGAAATTGACGAGTGTCTAGGAATTCTTAGGATGAAGGATGATGGCATGCAGTTTGATCCTGTAGATAATGAAGAAATGGAAGAGTTCTATAACTCCGAGCTGCATCAGATCCGTCTTGATTCTTTGAGAGAGGCGGAAAAAGTCCAAGTGGACAGTGAAAATGAAGTTGTTATTGATGCTCTGAGGGAATCTTACAAGGTTCTAGTCACTAAGCATCTCGCTGCAGTTCAGGAGTGGATTTCTGTTCTTATAAGAGTGGAAGTGGCCGATCTAAGTTTCAGGGATTCTGCTTTGAAAAATCTCATAGATATAAGAAATCTCATTCAATCAACAAAAAGAGAATGTGAAGAATCCGGATGTGAGCTTCGTAAAATTGCAAATGCTGAAGAAGAAGTTATTTGGGAAGAAGGCACTGTCGAACAATTTGACAAAGGAGGGGCAGGTCCAAGCTGTTCTAAAACTCCCGAAGCACCCAGTACATCAACAGCTAATAGTACAAGAGATGTAAAACGAGCTAAAAAAATTTCAAATGTAACTGAGAAAAGAAATGCTCGGAGTAGTGTAAGTAACAAAGATCCTGTACGAAGTGAGCTTTTGGCTGAAGCTCCAGTTCTTAACTGGGGATCTTTCTTGGACCGCTGGGGACCAAACGAGGATGTTATGGCTAACCAAAGGGGACTGGATGTTGAAGGTCACTGGGGTAGGGTCGACCAGGATGCAGTTATACCGGCCGAGAAAATTGCAGAACTGAGCATGCGGGCATCTGTGTACGAAGAAAAGCCTCTTGAAATCCAACCGTGTAGAGCTCCTTTGAAGAATGGTGCACTTTGTCAAAGAAAAGATTTGAGAGTTTGCCCATTTCATGGGCCCATCATCCCTAGAGACGATGAGGGAAATTCAATTAAGGAGAGCTCCTCAACAGAAGAGGCAGTCGACCAAAACCAACCAGAAGAATCCAGTCCAAATGCTGACAGTAATGTGGTGCACCAGCTATTAAAGCAAGCTGTACAGAATGTTAGGGAGAGAGACAAAGAAGATGCAAAAAAGAGAGAAGTAGACAAGCGGGCCTTAAAGAGAGCAAAGCTTGCAGAAGTTCGGGAACACAACGAAGCTATGCTGCGAGATGCAGCAATTGCTTCAACTTCAAGATCATATTATGTAGGTGAAGACAGGGAAATAAGTAATGGATCCAGAACTTCTAGTAGAAGAAAGAAACAAACGCTGGCATCAATGCTGAAAAAGAAAGAAACTTCTAAAGACAGATTGGCTCAGAGGTTACTGAACACTAATGCAAGAGATGCTACTATCCGACAGTTGACAACCGCTGAAGAGGCAAACTACCGGGAAGCATTTCCAAACCAATGGTAGTATCTGCCCATGATAATATACCCTGCAGAATGAACGGATAATGGAACATTTCTTCTCAAGGTACATTATGGATCTTAGGTTTTAGGTCATTAGGTGAATTTTAGTTAAGTCTTGGACAGTTTTCACTTTAGTTATTGTCTTCACCTCATATTTGCAGCTTCTTTTTTATGGACTTCCTAGTTTTCACCGAACTGTTTAAGCCCTGCCCTGTATTATTTGTGGTTTGTGAGAATAAAAATAAAATACTGTACCTCTCCCTCTGTGTACAGGTGATTCCGCAGTTAGTCATGGATAACATTAACTAATGTAGCTGATTTTGAACTTATCCACAGTATATTACATCAAGTATATATGTTATAATTTGGATACATTCAACTGATTTTGATTGGAAAGCATTGAAGGGAATATAGGAAAATGTCAATCGTTGAAGACAAATATACTCACTGCCAAATGTCATGATATAATTGTAGCTATTGAATGCTACTACTATTTGTTTGTGAATTAAAAACCAAAATTTTCAATGGTAAAACCCGGGGCTCCCCTCAATTTCACTTTATTTGTGCATTGAGGAGAGAGATAGAATAGTGCATAATCATAGGGCACTTAACTTAAAGGGCATAACGAATAATGGAAATCTTGACGGGAGGAGCAAGGGATTGATGTCGAACCAATCAAAGTAGCCAAAGATGCTTCAAAAATATCTGCATCACACTAGCTTTTTACTCTTGCTTTTGAAATTAGTATTGCTTTTAAATTGTACACCCTTTTTCTGGAAATAAATTTCCAAGCAAAAATTATTTGGAGAATACATTGATATAGTACTTGGCAAGCCTAAAGTATTAGGATAAACTTATAGTACTAAGTTTTGAGTACTTGCACAAAAAAAATAATTATCAGACTATTATGAACAGGAAAAAAGTTGAGAGAAATTTATTTCCATGTAGACAGACATTTTTATTAAGATGCTAGTCTTAGTAGTTCACAAGATGAAGACTGCATTTATAAGCTCCCCAATCCCAAAACACTGCTAAATTTTGTCCATTTTGTTCTCCAACAAGAAGAAAGATAACTTAGAAAACGCTTATCTATGAGGAAATATTTTGAATTTTTTTAGATGTCTCCTAACCTTGAGTAAACTCAATTCGTGTTATAATAATTGGCCCAAGAATTCTTAGCTGGTTGGATGTAAAAATTATTCATCCACCAGCTATATAGGGAGTACCAAGCGAGTTGGGTGTTATGGTTAGAAACTAAACTTATTTTCCGGTTAATGTATTTGTAGCAAATAAGCCAGCCAAGTAATACAGAGGCTCATAAAAAAGTAGTTTCCCTCCGCCTTGCATTAGGAGGCTCTTATTCTCATTTTGGTTCATTTACAATAAGAGAGTCATTTCAATTATGTTCAACTAACTCATCTCATTACTCGCATTTCATTATAAAATGAACACTATATAAATGAGATTCACACCATTTTTAATTCATATTTATTTATATTTCTTAAAATTCGTGCAGCGAATGAGACTCATAATCACTAAAAGCAACTCCAAGGGGAGAAGGTAAATGAAAAGGGTATATCATGTTTATACCTTGTCAAAAAGTACAATATACCTTTCTAAAAATCAATCAACTCCAATATGGTAGTTATATTAGTTTACCTCTCCCTTTGCGGATGTTAGATATTATTATACCCCCTCGGTTTAGTATCAATATTTTGGTAATGGATGATACTAGAAACAGAGAAAAAAAATCATTCAAATATAGTACTCCACTAAATAGAGAGTAAGGTCTAATTCATTAGAGAAAAAATTAATATAATAAAATTAGTTGTTATTGAATAATTGGAAATGGCAAAAATATGACTCTTGATTATGGACTAAGGAAGTAGTCCATATAATAGTGTTCAATAATATTTGTGAAAGATTAAGATGACTTTCATTTCTAATAGTATGACATTTGATGAAGTATAAAAAGTTTATTGAGTGAACTACAAGAATAGTCTCTGGATATTGCATTTATCTCGTCAGACAATTCCGAACTTTAAAAATATCTCCAGACAATCCTGGACCAAGCGTTTATCTCAAAATTGGTCATTTATCACTGTTTCGTACCGAAACTATCCTTTTAGGGGTTTGGGCATTTTTGGAAGTTCAAAAAATTCACTTTTTCAGTTGTCAACACATTTCATGATTGTGCAGGTTGTCTCATTATATTAATATCTCTCTCATTCTCTCTCTCACCTTCTCTCCTCCATCTCTCTTCTCTTCCATTCTTCTTCCTCCCCTTTCTTCCTTCTGCAAAAGTCGAAACATCTCGACTCAAGAAAGAAATCAAAATGTCTTCGCTGTCTGTTACAAAAACAAGTGATGGAGGAGGTGAGACTGGTTGTAGGTGGCTCTGATTTGAGTACGAAAATTGTTTGTGCCGGCAAAGAGCGATTCTCAAAATCATTGTCGACCCAATAAATGAATCTAATGGAATGTTGTATTTCGTTTGCGAGAAAAAGGGCAAGATTGGAGGCTGCAAGTATTTTCGGTGGTGTCATCCCAAGTGTGTGGATTTTGAAGGCTGCAATTACTTGGTTGAGCATGGTGGGCGTGAAGACGAAGTTGGAAGACAAGATAAAGTTGATTCTGAATTATCTCCAAATCGTGTTGAAGGTGGAAGTAAAGTTAAAGATTGTATTTTGGTGTTATTTGTTGGGTTTTCATTGTTTGTTTCGTTTGTAGCCATTTTGGTGAGTTTGATGAAGTAGTATTTTGGAGCTAGTAAAATGAGAAGAAGAATGAAAATATTTTAGATAAAGTAATGTATAAAATTTAACAAAAAATTAATTAAGAAATAGAAAATCGATGTGACTGCAAAATGCGGTATGCAGGACGCATTTTCAGCCGCCAGAAGTGGCAGCAGCCTAGACTGCGGCTGACATAGTTGCATCCGAAATTTTCCGTAAGAGCACAACACCCATATTCATGCTCTTCCGCAAGAGCATGCTCAAAGGTCCCACATTTCTATTATTCAATTTAAATAAAAATATTTTCACAATTTAAATACATTAAAAATACCCGAACTACTATTACAAATTACAAAAAAAAATTACATAATTAAAATCCTAAAATTTAAAAATTACTCCCTCCGTCCCACATAATTTTACCCTGTATTCCATTTTAATCCGTCCCACATAAAAACCCATTTCACTTTTACCATTTTTGGTAGTGGACCCCATATTCCACTAACTCATTCCTACTCACATTTTATTATAAAACCAATACTTTAAAAGTAGGACCCACATCACACTAACTTTTTCAACTCACTTTATATTACATTTCTTAAAACCCGTGTCAAGTCAAACTGTGTAAAATTATGTGGGACGGAGGGAGTACATACTTAAAATCCTAAAAATTGAGGTTGAGAGAGTTGTTGGATGTAGTGTGATTTTTTGTGTTAAAATGGAGGTATTTATAGATAAAAGTGTGAATTTTGGGATCAAAATAATGAAAAAAGTAAATTAAAAGTATGGAAAAAATGGATATATTTTACTGAAAAGTGAAAAAAATTTATTTTTTTTATTAAATTTGCAATTTTTCGTATTTTCTTTAAATTTTAAAAAAATGATAAACCAACGACCAATCAGAGCATGCCACGTCGGCTGCTCGTGCTCTTGTCGTTGGCACGGCAGTGCTCTTAGCTAAGAGCAGGGTCGTGCCGTCGGCAAGAGCACAGCAGCGAGCAGGGTACCTGCGGCGCCGACGACACGGCGCCTGCTCTTAGCTAAGAGCACCGATGTACATGCTCTAAGGAAACAAAATGCGACAACTCTAGCAACAAAATGCAGCCCTATTATGTATGCTCTAAAAATAAGTGAATTGCTATATTATTTCCTTATCCATCTTTTAATTTGCAAATCAATAGTGAAGCACAGTGTAGTTGGTAAGACGCTTCTCCTCTAACCGATAAATCGAGGTTCGAATCATCACGGGTAGACGAGGAACCATGATCTCTTAAAAAAAATTGTAACTCAATATTGTTTGTAATTTTTCCCGGCCAAGAGTGGATTATGGAGTGGATTAGAATAAGTTGCAGGTGATCCAAGTTGAGATCTCACACACACACACTCTTGAAACAAAAGCTAAAACAAATTAAAAAAGTCAAGAGAAAGCTCATCAACAAAAGCACGGCTCCTGTTGCCATTCCACGATCATATTAAAATCTCGAAAAACAACTCTCAGAAATCCCCAAATACAAAATTTTTTCCCGATAATTCCTCGCACTTTCACCCCCAACTTCCTCAAATGATCAGCCGTTTGATCTGAGCAAACAAGTAAACAATTTTTCCAGAATGGAATCCAGCATTGAATGCGTAACTGATGGGTTGATGGATGAAGACGAGATCTCTTCTCAGTTTTCGTCTTCGAAGCCATCTCACACTAATATCAACACCAATAATCTGAATGGGATGGTTATCAATCCCGCTACGAGTGTTCACGAGCTTCTTGAATGCCCTGTTTGCACCAATTCTATGTACCCTCCAATTCATCAGGTTTTTTTTCTCTCTTCCATTCGTCTTCTTTTGAACATTCAAGATATTTTAGGGAAATGGGTTTCTAGATGCCATCGCGATGAGTTTATATGCTCCAAGGTTGAACCTTTCTTCTTGTTTTATTCTCATAATTTACTTTTTTGTGGGATCGTGTTGATTGCTACTTTAGGTTGGGAATTTTTGGAAATTACCTGCAATTTTGGAAATTAATGGAATCTGATCCCGATGGCTTTGATTTGGGATGAATTTTGAATAGTTGGTTTTTAGGGATCACCAAAATTTTCCTCTTTCTTATTTTAGGGTTCGCCGATTTGGTTGAATTCCGGCAAACATATGAAATTCATTTCTCATATTTCAAAAAAGCTTGGCATTTGGATGAACTTTTTGTCTACCTTGATCATGTTAGGGAAGATAAGAAAAAGAATAGCTTTAAACCCTTGGAAATTTATCCTAACTTGGGGTTTATACTGGTCTGCCAAAATCTGTTAGTTTCCCTTTCTGCATAGTTATGGAGATTTGTGATTTGGAGATAGAAAACAAAAACAGATTTGAGCAAAAATTATCACCTCACAGGATTTGTGTACCACCTCACTTGAGAGGCATTTTAATAAATTACTATAAATTTCATCTGCTGTAGTAGAACGTCAGCAGGAGACATACACTGATGAAATTTGAGCATATTGATGTTTATTGGATAAGCATTTGATCTTCAAGCTACTGATATGAAATATGTAGATATGAATTTCCTTGATTGTTTGGGCCTTTGCAGCCCCCTTTCTGATAGATTGCCTTCAAACGAAATTAATCTGGCTGGTATAGGTATGCTCACTTTTATACAGATTATGCTTATTTGTTTGTTTGTCCTAATGTAAACTCGTTTTCTGCAGTGTCACAACGGTCATACCATTTGTTCGACATGTAAAGTAAGGGTCCATAATAAATGTCCGACTTGTAGGCACGAGCTTGGTGATATAAGATGTTTAGCACTAGAAAAAGTTGCTGAATCACTTGAACTTCCTTGCAAGTATTCCACCCTTGGATGCCCTGAGATCTTTCCTTATTATAGTAAGTTGAAACACGAAGCTGCCTGTAATTTTAGGCCTTACACCTGTCCCTATGCTGGATCAGAGTGCTCCGTGGGTGGGGATATTCCATACCTAGTTGCTCACTTACGAGATGATCACAAAGTGGATATGCATTCTGGATGCACATTCAATCATCGCTATGTTAAATCAAATCCCCGGGATGTAGAGAATGCTACATGGATGCTGACTGTGAGTATTTTTCCACTAATGATTGTTCCTCAAGAATTAATCTTGTTTCTGTAAATGATTCTTTGAGCTTGGTTACTGTGCAGATTACAATTCTTGTCTTAGCTTAAATCAAGTACTTATCAAGAAAGTTGTGATTGATGAACATTTTCTAGCACTTGGATCCATCTAAATTTCACCCTTCACCAGTAAAATTCTGAGAAATCTTGTCTAGACTCCAGAGCACAATTCTTGTCTTAGCTTTTACAAAATCTTATTAAGAAACTTGTCTTCAGAGGATGATAATGAGCTTTTCTGCAATCTAGAACGAATAAATCTTTGTGGAACATCGAAATCCATTTGAATTGCATCCTTCAACCCTAGAATTCTAGGAATCTTGTGCAGAGTAGCTTATACAGAGAACTTATCAAGAAACTTGCATTCGAAGGATGCTAGTGAACTCATCTATGATAACATCTAAGTGGAACTTACAATCCATCAAAATCACACCCTTCACCAGTAAAATCTTAGAAATGCTGATGAAGACCTTGTTTGTTTTCGTATGCAGGTATTCCATTGTTTTGGCCAGTATTTTTGCCTACATTTCGAAGCTTTCCAACTGGGTATGGCTCCTGTGTACATGGCCTTTCTTCGGTTCATGGGAGACGAGATGGATGCCCGGAACTACAGCTACAGTTTGGAGGTTGGGGGAAATGGTCGGAAGCTTATCTGGGAGGGCACCCCTCGGAGCATCAGAGATAGTCATCGGAAGGTCAGGGACAGCCATGACGGCCTTATCATACAACGGAATATGGCGCTCTTTTTCTCAGGAGGAGACAGGAAAGAGCTTAAGCTTCGTGTAACAGGACGAATATGGAAGGAACAACAGAACCCAGATGGTGGAGCTTGCATACCCAATTTCTGCAGCTAAGTGCTGCTTCATTTGTTTTTCTTTTGGGTTGTTTTCTTCCCTTCCAGAAAGATGTAACTTCAAATCTGAAAATGTGTTGCTATACCACAACTGTATGTTATGACAATTTCTTGAAATTTGTGTTGCAGTTTGCACTAAATGTTGGTTATCTCATAAGCCCATATGGAGTATTATTTTGTTGTTGTAAGAAACAGTTTCATCTCAGGCAGCTCGTGTGTTGTGTGATACTCAGCAAATTATGAAATATACACAAAAATATACTCCTTAGAAAATAAGGCATCAAATTCATGAACATTGAAATAAATAGTTGAAATTTGCAAAGCCAGTTTCATTTCCAAGTAAGTCAAGAATTGGGGTGCTATTATTATGTGGCTTGTCTTTATTTGGGCAATTAGGGGGCTGTTCACTGTTGGCAATGAGAGTAGAGGTGCATACACAGCGTTGGAGAAGGAGATGCTGCGGAGGAAGAGAAGATGGTGAAAGGTAGTGTGAAAGTAATGCAGGTGCAGGTTAACCCTAAAGGTGTGTTGTTCAAGAGGCCTCAACTTGATAATGGACAACTTATTAAGGAAAAGGGGTTGACTAATCAACTGGAAATATGGGGAAATGAATTTCAGGTGAAAATTGAAGAAATCAGGGCAATGACAAGGCATGCCCGTGACTCGAGAGGAGAAAACATGTCTGTCACTGACACAGACACAGACGATGATATTGAACTGTTCATTAGTGTAGCTTCAGATGAGGAATGTGAGACAGATCTCCATTACATCATCCCTAAAAGCTTGAGACCTGAAGTGAGCAATGAAAAAGAGGTTTCAGCATTCTCAGACTTGTACATTCTGATGGTTCAGGAAATACAAAATTTTTTGCCAAAAAAACTGAGCATCATAAAATCTGCCAAGGAAGCAAGGGAGTCCCTTTCGAGAGGTGAACCAAAAAGATGATGTTGGAAACAATGAATGCACTGATAGTTCTAGTTTGGTACGTATTCACAGCATCTGGTAACACAAGCCCGGCAATGGATTTAACTGAAAAATCCAGTGACCCTATCTCTATAAGTGGACTAGATGACTTTTCATATCCGTTTGAAGATTACAGCATGGATAGTGAAACTTGACAAGGAGATGTGGATAGCCTAAATCATTCATAAACATCCAGAATATCCTCAGGTTATGATGTTTGTATCTCTAAAAAAGTTTCTGGAGTATCCGTACACAAAAAGAAACAGATATTTGGACTCGCCAGACTTGTAATACCACAAGTGATGCATCATCCTTAATGGGCGACATACGGAATTCTAAATCTACTTAGGTTGACGAAGCTGGCCAACTCCAGACAGAAAAAGTGCCTACTCAGCTCACGAACGGCTTAGGGAGATTGAATTCATCAAAGAGACCTATTTCACCGTGTGGATGAAGCAGATAAACTCACCTTTTTAATGGCCTAGACAGGAAAGTCAAACAAGAGAACAAAAAGCTGCTAAAGTTGCATGAATATCTTCATTCAAGCATAGAGAACCTTGATTATGGAGCAGGTAAATGACAAGTCTTACATATGCCTTCTTTTAGATATGAAACATATCAATTCAAATCTACATATATACTATATGATATGGCTAATGGCTTAGTTTGTTCTTTTATCCAGTATGGATTCAAGAATATATTTGATTATCCATGTAAATTTGAGAAATGCTAATTGCTAGCTTTAGATGGTCATGAGCATTGGTGGGAGAGAATTGTCTCTTTTGCATTGGTCTTATTTGACCTGCCAAACATGTTTTTAGTATTTCAACAAGTATCTCAACATGCATTCCTTTTGTACCATATTCTTTATATATGTCTTTGACCCCTTAAGTTTATTTGTTATCCTCTCTTTCTTTCTTCTTCTTTTCAATTTTGTTATTATTCCTGCTTTATTTTCTTTTATAAAGTTTGAGCTGTGTATTTATCCTTTTTGGCGTGGATTTGATGTTACTATTTAGTAAGAGCCTTAACTTGTTTTAAGAAGCTGTTTTAGAGAGCAAGCAATGTTGATTTGTTTTGGTGATATGATCTGAGTTGAGCCTATTTGATAACTGATAAGGCATCCAATTTTTTCAATTTCATTATGTTAAACCAATCACGTAGTACTCCTCTTCTTTGGATATAGTAGTAGTGTTTAAAGCAATTTTAAATTTGATTTTTATCATTGTTTGAACTTGGACATCAGACAACTTATCTTGTATGGTTGTTAGGAGAGATGTTTGGGTATTGCTGTTTTTCTTGTGGAACTCTATAATATATGCGGGTATCTTTCCCTGTAGTCATGTTACAACAACTTGGAATATTTTTATAGTCTTGAAAATGTTTAATCTTAGAATTCATCGACTAGAAACAAATTAGACCAAAAAATTGCCAACAGCATTTCTTATGTCAAATATTATAGGCATAAGAAATGGAAATGCTTTTGTTGTTGCCAGACCGCCCAAGGTAATCCATAAGCTTCATCTGTTTCTCTTTGACCAGATTGTGCTATTGTCTGGAAATTTTGGAAAATATATACTCCATTGTGTTATGTTTTTTATCTATAGTATTTTGCAACATTCAACATCTCAATTATACGAAACTTATGAAGGCTATCAAAACATTAAGATGTCAATGATTTCAATAGAGTTTGAAAATGTTAGTTGCATAATACTAGTTCTGATTCAATGTTTTTGTACAGTACAAAATCAAGTAAATATCTCAAAACGTTGGAATAAATCAAGTTAATACATCAAAATGATGGACCGATTTCGAGAGAACCAATACATTTGCATAATAGTACTACACATCTTAGACCTTAATTGCCACGTGGATCGATTTCAAGTGAACCAATCAAATTCGCAACCTCTAATATATATGTTTGAACTTTTTTTAAAATATTAGTGAAATCTTGATATTTTTGTAAAAGCTTTAAGCGTAAAGACTGTAATTTTTATACCTCTAAGTTTAAGTAAAACAAATTAAAAGCCTTTCTCATATAATGTCAGGCCGGAGTGTGTGAGGGCCGTCAAGGCAACATACTCACATTTTTTCTTCAACAAATTAAAAGCCTTTGATTTAACGTTTCAAAATTTATGAAAAAGTGAATGCTAATTTCCACGTGTACCAATCAGCAACACTGAACACGTACAATCACTCCAATTTTTGGTGATAGAAAAAAAAATGAATAACGGCGTTAAAATGGTTGATCATTTACCGTGAAAGTGGAAATTCAACGCCCAGCTAAAACCGCGTTTGCTTTCTTCTTCTCCAACCAAACACACTCACAACATACCAAAAAAAGGGAAGAAGAAAATTCTCAATTCTCCCTTGCACCTATTCTCCATTCAATCCCCGCGAAGCCCGTTGTTCTCACTCTAATTTCTTGCCGATTTAATCATTCTCCTCTTCCGAGGGCGCCGGTTACTTCGGCCCTTGCTCTTCGGTAAGAAACCCTTTTTCCCGCTGGAAATTTATTCGGTAATAGCAGAGGCGCTGTTTTGATTCGATTCCTGAAGCTTCGTTTGTGAAAGTTTAGCTTTTCTAGTATTCTTCGATTTCTCATGTTTTGATTGAATGGCCAATCACGAATCCTGTTAGGGTTTGTGTGGTGTTTCTGTGAATTCCGGGTAGTTTTAGGTTACTGCATTTGGGTATAGATTGTGGTGTAAAGGTGAAAGCCTTGTATATAATGAATTGTTAGATATTTGGTTCTTTAGGATTTGGTAGTGTAGTTTCTTGTAGGGGTTTGGGGATTCTGAGGTGAGGTTTAGAAAAACACAGGAAAATGTCTTCTGCGGGATTGGTTTCGATTGTCCCGGTCCGTGAGGATAGTATGACATTTTTACCTCCTCTATCGCCTGAACATAGTCAAGAGTCGATTTTGCTGTTTGTGGCTATGCCGGGTTCCAAGGTCCCAATGCGGGTTTTGGAATCCGATTCAATTGAATCTGTGATGGTCCGAATCCAGAGCTGTAAAGGGATTATACGTAGGAACCAAAAGTTGGTCTGTGGTGGTAGGGAACTGGCTCGAAGCAAATCCCTCGTGCGGGACTACGGTTTGAGTGATGGGAATGTTCTGCATTTGGTCCTTCGCCTCAAGGACCTTCAGGTTATTAAAGTGAGAACATGTTGTGGGAAAGAGTTCGAGTTTCAGGTGGAAAGGAGCCGGGATGTTGGTTATGTCAAGCGTCAGATTGCAAAAAGAAAATCGGAGCTCATTGAGGATCATGAGGTGTTGCTGAATGGCAAGCCGATTGAGGATCAGAGGTTGATAAATGATCTCTCTAAGGATAATACAGATGCTGTGATACATTTGTTTGTTAGGAAATCTGCTAAAATTAGGGGCTCACCAGTTGGGAAGAACTTCGAGCTGTCAATTGTTGCACCACAGCCGAAAGATGTAAGAGAATGTGATGTAGAAAGGGAACATAAGCCTTATGATTATGTGCCAAGGAAGGCCCCTGAAAGAGAAACTGTATTGGAGCCTGTAATTATAAACCCAAAGACCGAATTGCCTCTGGAGATTAGCAATATGATTAATGCTACTAGGGAAGGACTGGACCAGGGTAATTATCCAATTAGGTCTTTGGAGGGCACAGGAGGTGCATATTTTATGCTTGATTCGTCAGGAACTAAATATCTGTCTGTTTTTAAGCCAACAGATGAGGAGCCTTTGGCTGAGAATAACCCTCGAGGGCTACCCTTATCGGAGGATGGAGAAGGTTTGAAGAAGGGAACAAGAGTTGGCGAGGGTGCAGTGAGGGAGTGCGCTGTCTTTTTACTGGATCATCCAAAGAGCGGTAACCGTTCTTTCTCTGGTGATGTTAGGGGCTTCGCTGGTGTTCCTCCTACTGTTTATGTGAAATGCCTACATGAAGGTTTTAATCATCCTGGTGGTGTTTCTGTCAAGACTGGTTCATTGCAAATGTTCATGGAGAACAATGGAAGTTGTGAAGACATGGGGCCAGGTGCCTTCCCCGTCGAGGAAGTTCACAAGATTGCTGTGTTGGATATGAGGATGGCGAATGCAGATAGACATGCAGGAAATATATTAGTAAGTAAAAGTGAAGATGGTCGAACTGTGCTCATCCCTATTGATCATGGATATTGCTTGCCATATAGTGTAAGTCTCATGACTCTCATCTACCTTCGTATATCATTTTTTATATAGTATCCATAGATTCATGTAAACCTCGTTTTTTTAATCTTTCATGATACATGTTGTACAAGTGTATATTGTGCCTTTGACAACGTCCAATCTTATGTTAAAATGTCATATTTTTGTGTTTCATGCTTTGAATTGAGTTAGGCTCTTGTGGCATAAACTCAAATGGTACACAGAGCAAACATCGTAACCTCACTGCATCTGTATGCAAGGATCATGCCAGAAATAAGACACGTTATTACCTATACAGATTTTTCATTTCATCATGATATGTTGATAAATACAAAATTAATTTGCTTGTCATCCATTCCTTACAATCGCACATTCTGATCTCTTTACTTCCATCACTGTAGTTTGAAGATTGCACGTTCGACTGGCTTTACTGGCCTCAAGCTCGCCAGCCTTTTGGCACCGACACCCTCGAATATATAAGGGCAATGGATGCAGAGATGGACATTGCCTTACTCAAGTTCCATGGGTGGGAGCTACCAAATGATTGTGCTCGTGTATTACGCATCTCGACTATGCTTCTGAAGAAAGGCTCTGAGAAAGGGCTCACCCCATTCGTCATAGGCAACTTGATGTGCAGAGAAACAGTGAGGAAGATATCTGTCATCGAAGAGATAGTGGAAGAAGCTCTTGACTCTGTCCTCCCTGGCTCAAGTGAAGGTGCTTTCCTCGACTGTGTTTCGAGCATCATGGATCGTCGTCTTGAGGAGTACATATAACCTCGTCCACTAGGAAAGTTTGGTATATAAGTGGGATGGATATGTCCATTGGTCTTGGTACATATGCACATTATGTTGGTTGTGAATGTTTTCCTTAAAATTCTCAGCTCAGGGGATAATCTCCACCTGATTATCAACTTCTCCATTAGTCATCATGCACTGGATAACGACATAACGTTTTAATGGCTTTGGTAATTTGGGGATTTCTTTTTAGTTGAAAAATTACTTGTTTCATTTGCCCATGAAGCATATTATGAATTCATGAATAAGAATCTACTCCCTCCGTTCCATAGTAATAGAGTCATTGTGCTATTTTGGTACGTTCCATAGTAATAGAGTCATTTCCCTTTTTAGTAAAAGTCAACACATTTTTCCACACATACTTTACTCTCTCTTACTTTTTTCTCTCTTCATCTCTCTATCTTTTTCATTTTTCACTTTATTCTCCCTTTACTTAACTTACCTAACACAATTTTTCTTAATCTCCGTGCCAAAATGAAACACCTCCATTACTATGAAACGGAGGGAGTATTTCTTTAGCACTAATATGCTTTGCGTTTCTAGTTGCCTGTAGGTCGGGCAGACATTTCAACTGAACTTATTTGTTGATTTTTTATAAGTTAAAAATTTAACAATACATATTTCAGACAAGAAAATGAAAAGTTAATTGAGACACTTTCTCGGAGTTTCTCGATATGGGTACACAAATGGGGAAAACAATTTAGGGATAATTTGTCTAAAAATTATAAAATTATATTGTTAATGTTGCAACCAATATACTAGTATACTTAATGTAAATTACTACTTCTGTCCCACAATAATTAATTATCACTCTTTTCTATTTTGGTTCATCCCATAATATATAATTGTTACACTTCATTTTACCATGAATGGTAAGTAGGTCGCATATTCCACTAACTCACTTCACTCACATTTCATTATAAACAATATAAAAAAGTGGGTCTCACATTCCACTAATTTTTTCAACTAACTTTTCTTTACATTTCTTAAAACTCGTGCCTACAATAAGAGTGACAATTATTGTGGGACGGAAGGAGTATAATTTAACAAATACTAAATGTATTTGATCTAGTATGATACAATATTGTTTCACTACCTAAAACATGATGTTGCGTTGGTTAATATTCGATAGAGCCATATCAATTATTACTATTTACTTTTGGCTATACTAGATCTACTCTATATACTTACATGTATTTTTGGTACTAGTAAGTTTGTGCATCGATGAGCTTCAGAACTCTTAGCACTATATGAATAAAGAAATAATTATTATAAGTTGAACTAGCAGCAGATTTGATTAATTAATAGACATATAATATCTTAAGTATGATAATTAAAATAAATTAAAAAGGAGTCTGAAATTGGTAATCTTGAATTGGAAGCTATGTCAATATTAATCCCGATAGTGACATTGAACTAAAATTTCTTAAAATTGACTTTAACTGAATCGAGAAATCTGTAAGTTTTTGGGATGAGGTCTATGCAAATCTCCTTGTATCCCTAACCAAACACATTTGTACTCTATAAATAGTGGAAAGAAAATCAACTCACTTGACATTCAAGTTCTATGTGATATTTCCCCTTTATAAGACATGAGTACTAATTTTGTCCATTCAATATTTATACATTGAGGAAAGGTGATTGGATAAAAGATTCGAGGCTTTAATCTTAGTTAGTTAGTTAGTTACAACACCTTTATGGAAAGGAGAGGAAACAACCAAGAAAGAAAAAAGAAGCATGATTAAGCTCTTTTTTCCAGTCCTCCAAAGAGAAAAGCTGTGTAGACAGAAGCCATGCCCCATTGGAAAATGTAGGAAAAAGAATCATTATGCATGTTCACACATACACGTTTGTATACCAAACACTTTTTTGCCAATACTACACACGAAAGTGCTATTGTAAGTCTGGGAATTGGGTTGAATTAAATTATTGAATTCGATCTCCAAAAAGTTTAAGTTAACCTTCAGTATTTTGATATCAAATTATACCACAACTGTTAAAAAATTAAAGAAAGTATATATCGCTGTTGGGGGGATGCTGACTATCTAAATGTAGAACATTAAAAAATTGAGGTTTCATATTCGTTCAATATTGTTGGCGGAACCCAAAGTATCTCCTAGATAAGTCATGTCTATTTAATCACATGAAATTAATTTTTTGTTTAGGTGAATTAACATTTAATGTAAGATTTAACGCCTTATTCTAATCAAGGTGTTAAGCTAAAATTGAAATAAATATGCAATGCAAAAATCGTGAATTTAATCAATGTAAAATAAATATTTAATACGACTAAAAGAAATAATAAATCTTATTTTCATAAAAAAATAATTTAGAAGAAAAATTCTTTTAAGATTGATAAAATTTTAATTTTAACAGACGATGTCTTAATTTGATAGAAAAAAAAGATAACATAACGATTCTTAATAGTGAGTAGTAACTTTTAATTACTAGATCTATGACAAATTTTGAGCCTATAATCATACATTCTACTATCTTTGTCTACAAAAAATAATTTTATTTTCTTTTATTTTGAATTTTCTTTGAAGTATGTCCCACATTTGTGTTTGAGAATGGAATACAACTTATAGTGTTGACACAATGTCACACAGTTATCAAAACTAACATACATCAATTTCCCCTCAATTTTCCATCCATATTTCAATGCTTGGAAACTTGCAGTTGCCGACATTCACATGGCATAACAAATGTGGATTTTAATTTCTAACAGATTTAACATGATAAGAGTAATATCAAGGGAGAGTGTTAATTATGATGGCGCCATTACCGATTTCTATCAAAGTCGAATTTATCTTTCTTTATTCATCTCTCTCGTAAGTCGTACCTTCCTATTATTTATATCGCAACTACTTCTAAAAAAGACCAACAGTGAAAAATATCCATAACTCCTAACCGTTAATTGTGATATGAATCTGTGAGAATCAAAACTCTGACTTTACCACTAATTATTATAAACAAAATAAATAAAAAATATAGTAGAAATTCTCAGAATAGCCAGTAGCTTGTCTTGGGAGCTCGGAACTGACTCAACTTATTTTTAACACAAGTATACCCACAAGTGTATGGGGCTAATGTAACAAATAGTAAGCAAAGAGTATCGTATCCACAGAGACAATGAGTGTCAACCTAATTACCACGAACCAACCTCAACTACTATCTAGATGAATCGGAATTTTGGTTTTTCTAAATCTATTTGAAAGCAAGGTAAAAACAATTAAAAACAACTAGAGAACTAAAAGCAAATAAGAAAACGGATGTAAATTAAAGATGAGAAGGGTAGAATCCTACGGGATCGATAACAACTATCCTATGCTCAACTAACTTCCTAACTATGCCAACAAAGGGTCTCAAGGGTTATTAAGCTATCACTAAGGTAAAACTATATCTTTTCTCAAAGCATATAATTTGTAGATTGCTACCTAGAACCGAAGTCTCCTTCCTAGAACTAAGGTAACAACTCTTAATAGCTCCTAAGATACTTAGCTTCATTCAAAGGCTCAAATCTCTCGATTATATTGGCAAGGACGTCAATTTCTTCTCTTTCAAATTAAACTACTCACTTCTCAGTTCTTGTAGTAAAATCCACATGCATTTATAAGGTGATCAGTCAAATAAACGTATAAGCACAGAAGAAATCAAAATGACCACATGAGCCAAGGCATAGAAAAAGAAAATCAATTAAACATAAGAATCATTGTATCTCCCCCGTAGAACTCTACGAAGGATTTAGCTACTCATGTTCATCGCAAAAGTTAAAGAAATATTCAAAGAAATATTCAAAAACATTGTTTGAACAAGAATAAAACTAAAAGTAGAAACTCCTAGAATTGGATTGGGCGGATTGGAGGTCTCGTCTTCAATCTTGCGATGAATACTCGTCCTCTGCTCGTTCTTCTCTTCTTCCTAGGTGAAAAAGTAGTATTTTTGGGGTTGAAGGCGTGTAAGTTGTGTTTGGAGGCGTTTCCTAGGCATATATATACCTATGGTTGACTTTGGGCCCGAAATAAGCTGTCCGACGAAGCTGGCGAGTCGCCAGGTTGGGTGTGCGTCGAAGCTGGCGAGTCGCCAGCTGCTTACGGCGTTTTTTTCGTGGAATGCTGGCGGGTCGCCAGGTTCGTTTGCATGCGAACCTGGCGGGTCGCCAGCTATGTCACTGCACTGCGCAGTCTTGGTAAAACGGCCATAACTTCTTCTACCGAACTCCGATTGAGACGTTTAAGATATCCACGCGAAGCTCTTTCGAAGACGAAGAGAATGGTATGCATTACATGCGAATCGGACTTTCAAAATCTCCAGATAAGATGTCTCGAACATTGAGCAGCTGCACATCCACATATTTTGTACATTTTTCTACACATTCTTCACAAAATGGTCAAAATACCAACATAATAGAGAAGTAGCTATAACCATGTCTCAAAGTACACAATATATGATCAAAACCAAGTAAAACTACCCTCTAAAATCATGTAAAATCCAAGTGAATCAACTCCCCCAAACTTAAACAATTGCTAGTCCTCGAGCAATGAAGAAAAAGAACTAGAAGAAACTTGGATTCAAAAGAGTTCTAGACATCATTATCGTCTCAATTAATACGTAATAAAGGAGCATATCACAATACAAATTCCATCAAGTTAAGCCGTCGAATGCACTTTTACTACTAACTCGTATATCACCTTAGATTCATGCTTCACTCGGAATGTATATATGTGTGTATATTCACCTCACTCAAAGTGTATAAGATATCAAGTAACACTCAAATCAATCAAAAATGCATGGTTTACCATAGGCTTGCTCAATGTCTAACCTCTCCTCTACTTCGTGTGACAATAAATCTAGAGTCCGAAAGGTCTTTTGTTTAGGTTATAATGTAGGCTCTTTGGTAGGTAGGGTTATATTTGGCTAAAGTGGCTAAATTCCCAATAAGATAAAATCCCAAGAAATTACAACAATCAACTTTTAACTTCAACCATTTGCCAAAACACTTTTCCACAATAACTAGACTTTGTCTAATTTCTTCCCAACTTCCAAAGACCTCAAATTATTCTCTATATACAATATTTTTTCTTTTTTTTTTGTTCTTTCTCTTTTTTTTTTCTTCTTTTCCATTTTTTTTTTCTCTTCATTCTCTTCTTTTTTTTTTTTTTCTAAGTACAACCAACTTTCAACTTGATAAGCTAAACACGACCAATTTCTTTCAACAACTAAACTCTCCACATTCTTCTATTCATAGCTCAACAATTCTAGAGTCTAGGATTCCCAACCCCTTTGATTAGCTTGACAAAAGAAAAGGCAATAGGCTCAAACTTGGCTATCAAGGGTATTATTATATACTAAGGTTAGTGTTTAGGTAGAAATGAGGCTAACAACAATAGCCTAACATCTTCCCCTATCTTTAAGGTCACTATGTAGACTCAAGAAGACAAGGAGCAAGTTCTAGAAACACATACATCATTGATGATAAATCACACATGAAAGAATTAAAAGCTCAAGTCTCACTGGGCAAATAGCATGAATCAAGGCAAACAAGCAATTCATTACTTATGCATCCTATTACTCAAACTCTCAAGTCAATGGTCAAGTGATAGCTCAAAGTGGAAGGTTCTTTTATCATAGACGACTAGTCTTCACCCAAATTACTACCAAGTTTTTTCAATTCAATTTCAAATTTTTTTTTCAATAAATCCCAACCAATCAAAGCAAAAATTCATGGAGTTCTAACAAAAATAATTCTATCCTAAAAAAAATAAAGCAACAAAAAGCAATAAGATACGTACCTCGTTAGTGTCCCTATCCACCATATCATCCCCCCAAACTTATTCAAAGCTAAGCAAAGAATAAGTTTGAAAAGTTGGTGGAGAAGGGAGACTTAAATGGTAAGCAAGCACAAAAAAAAAACACACCAAAAATAAAATGAAACGATAAACTTAAAAGTTACCTACTAGGGGTTACCTCCCCTACAGTGCCTTTGGTTATCGTCGTTGGCTCGACGTCCTCCATGAGCTGCATCATGTCACGCCATAAATGGTGGTGTTGGATTTTCTATCAATCTTGGAAGCATATGATCTAGCCAATCTCTTCTTCCACCAAGTAGTTTTCAAAGCTCCATCACAAATTTTGGTTTCCACTTTGGGTGAATTTGCAGCTTTTGTTTTCTTCTCCTTCACTTTAGGATTTGATGCAGTCTCTTCTTTAGAAATTGATCCACCACGTGAACCAAACATCCATCGTGGCAATGAAAAATCCCCCAATTTGGACTCAATTGCTTGTGTCTTTTGGACCTCTACAACATGCACAGCTTTGCACTCCATCTTCATAACAAGTTCCTCATCTTCACGACTCTTCATAGCATTATAGATAGACAAAATGTGTCGTTTGTTGCCCATACGAAGAGTGAGCTCTCCCTTTGCTATATCTATCAATGCTTTTCCCGTTGCTAGGAATGAGCGCCCTAGGATAAGCGGCACATTCATGTCTTCCTCCATATCCAACACTACAAAATCGACGGGAAATATGAAGTCGTGTACCTTCACTAGAACATCCTCAACAATTCCTTTAGGATAGGTGACCGATCTATTTGCCATCTGGAGTGTGATTGTAGTCGGCTTGAGAGTGTCGATCTTCATCTTTCTGAAAAATGATAATGGCATCAAATTTATGCTCGCCCCCAAATCACACAGTGCCTTTGTCTGTCTGTCATTTCCAATAACGCATGAGATATTGAAACTCCCAGGATCTTTAAGCTTGGCAGGTAGCTTCTTTTGAATTATCGCACTACAATTTTCAGATATGTTCACAATCTCATAATCAATCCACTTCTTCTTCTTAGAGAGCACATCTTTTAGGAACTTTGCATACGTAGGCATCTCTTGCAGAGCTTCCACCAATGGTATATTAATGTGCACCTTCCTAAAAATATCGAGAAATTTGGGGAATTGCTCATCCAACTTCTTCTTCTTCACCGCAAATGGGAAGGGCACTCTAACTGTCATAGGAATGGGGGGAGAGGGCAGCTTTTCTGGCATTGCGTCTTTCTTGGTCTGAATGTCCACCTTATTCTTTCCCTTGGAATTCTCTTCTGCTCTGACATCTTCTTCTGGAGTACTCTTCTTTTCCTCTATAGGCATGGAAGGACCTTCATAGCTTTTACCACCTCTCAAGTGTATGGCCTTGCAGTCCTTGGGATTGTTTATGGTCTGTGCTGGGAATTGGCCTGGTTGATGTTGGACTCCCACAGCTTGAGAGATCTGACTTATCTGATTGTCAATGCTCTTCATGTGTACATTCAAGCTTTGCACGTCATTCTCAACTTTTCCTAACCTTTGATTAGTAATCTCCATATACTTGTCAGTTTTCTCCATGTACTTGGTAGTCTGAATCATGAATGCTGCCAAGATATCTTCTGTAGTAGGCTTCTTCTGCTCATCGACCATTCCATTAGCTACTGTGAATCCCGGTGGTGGTTGCAGAGCATTGTTGGGATTCCCATATGAAAGATTGGGATGCACCTTGTTACCATAGTGGTTATAGTTACCACCCCCTTGGTTGGGGCGATAGTTGTTGAAGTTCCTATTATTTCCTCCTTGGTGCACATAGTTCACATTTTCAACTCCTCCCTGCAGTTCTGGTCCAGGCTGTCTCATCTCCATGATTCCCAATTGAGTGGTTAAAAGATCTAGCTGCTGAGACAGCTTGTCTATCCTCTCATCTTCTACAACAGATGTCACCCTGTACGACGTGTTTCTTTCATTATTCCATCCTTCATCAGTGGAAGCTACTCTCTCAATCACTTGCATGGCATCATTCTCTCCTAATTGAAGTAATGCTCCTCCGGCGCTCCAATTCAGTTCACGCATTGCCTCTGGAGTACATCCCCTATAAAAAGTTATGACTTGGTGTCCCGGACTTAGACCATGTTTGGGGCATCTTTTCAGCAGTGTCTTGAATCTAGCCCATGCTTCTCGGATTGTCTCATGAGGCTTCATCTTAAATTGAATTATCTCTGCTTGCCTCCTTAGAACTTCACTGGGTGGGAAATACTTCTCCAAAAATAAGTCTACCATGGCATCCCACGTTTTAACAGATCCTGACCCCATGCTGTCGTACCAATCTCTAGCATCATCTCTCAAGGAAAATGGGAATAGCCTTAGTCTGATTTGTTCATCTCTCACCCCATTAAGCTTCACCGTGTTACTGATCTGAATAAACTTGGTAAGATGCTTGTTGGGATCTTCATTGGCCTTCCCCGCGAAAGCATTAGCCTCAGCCATATTTAGCAATCCTGGCTTGAGCTCAAAATGATTGGCATCGATCCCATCGTTGCCAATTGGTGGGTCCTCCACCCCTCTGTAAGCGTACATATTTTGCACTGGCACCATGGTTTGTTGTTCCTCTTTTTCTTTCAGTTGTTTCACCACATCTGCAAGTTGTAATTGGAGTTGTTGGACTATCGGATCTGGATGTGGTACATTGTTCTCTTCGTTGTCCGCCATTGTTACTGTAACAGGAGCAGGCGGTTCTCCCTTAAGAGGCGAAAGTGATCGCCTTTGGTTGAGCCTTCTCTGAGCGTTTCTCCTTCGGTTGGATGCTTCGATCTCAGGATCGAATAACTCTAATGGTTGCCCCTTAGAGCGAGTGAGCATACAACCTGAAAAGAAAAACACAAAAGTGAGAATAACTCAAAAAGAAAAGAAAAATAAAGCAAGTAAAATCTAAATTAGTAATCTTAATTTTTATCACGATATTAGGCTATAGTAACACTAAATTGTCCCCGGCAACGGCGCCAAAAACTTGACTCAACTTATTTTTAACACAAGTATACCCACAAGTGTATGGGGCTAATGTAGCAAATAGTAAGCAAAGAGTATCGTATCCACAGAGACAATGAGTGTCAACCTAATTACCACGAACCAACCTCAACTACTATCTAGATGAATAGGAATTTTGGTTTTTCTAAATCTATTTGAAAGCAAGGTAAAAACAATTAAAAACAACTAGAGAACTAAAAGCAAATAAGAAACGGATGTAGATTAAAGATGAGAAGGGTAGAATCCTACGGGATCGATAACAACTATCCTATGCTCAACTAACTTCCTAACTATGCCAACAAAGGGTCTCAAGGGTTATTAAGCTATCACTAAGGTAAAACTATATCTTTTCTCAAAGCATATAATTTGTAGATTGCTACCTAGAACCGAAGTCTCCTTCCTAGAACTAAGGTAACAACTCCTAATAGCTCCTAAGATACTTAGCTTCATTCAAAGGCTCAAATCTCTCGATTATATTGGCAAGGACGTCAATTTCTTCTCTTTCAAATTAAACTACTCACTTCTCAGTTCTTGTAGTAAAATCCACATGCATTTATAAGGTGATCAGTCAAATAAACGTATAAGCACAGAAGAAATCAAAATGACCACATGAGCCAAGGCATAGAAAAAGGAAATCAATTAAACATAAGAATCATTGTATCTCCCCCGTAGAACTCTACGAAGGATTTAGCTACTCATGTTCATCGCAAAAGTTAAAGAAATATTCAAAGAAATATTCAAAAACATTGTTTGAACAAGAATAAAACTAAAAGTAGAAACTCCTAGAATTGGATTGGGCGGATTGGAGGTCTCGTCTTCAATCTTGCGATGAATACTTGTCCTCTGCTCGTTCTTCTCTTCTTCCTAGGTGAAAAAGTAGTATTTTTGGGGTTGAAGGCGTGTAAGTTGTGTTTGGAGGCGTTTCCTAGGCATATATATACCTAGGGTTGACTTTGGGCCCGAAATAAGCTGTCCGACGAAGCTGGCGAGTCGCCAGGTTGGGTGTGCGTCGAAGCTGGCGAGTCGCCAGCTGCTTACGGCGTTTTTTTCGTGGAATGCTGGCGGGTCGCTAGGTTCGTTTGCATGCGAACCTGGCGGGTCGCCAGCTATGTCACTGCACTGTGCAGTCTTGGTAAAACGGCCATAACTTCTTCTACCGAACTCCGATTGAGACGTTTAAGATATCCACGCGAAGCTCTTTCGAAGACGAAGAGAATGGTATGCATTACATGCGAATCGGACTTCAAAATCTCCAGATAAGCTGTCTCGAACATTGAGCAGCTGCACATCCACATATTTTGTACATTTTTCTACACATTCTTCACAAAATGGTCAAAATACCAACATAATAGAGAAGTAGCTATAACCATGTCTCAAAGTACACAATATATGATCAAAACCAAGTAAAACTACCCTCTAAAATCATGTAAAATCCAAGTGAATCAGGAACCAAACTTGGGTTGCATTGCATATTCTCATACGCGGTATTGACACCCGGCCATAAGCCATAAGCCATAAGGCAAACAAAACAATGAATGGTTGAAATAAAAGCTAGTCAAAATCTTGAAAGGTACTTGCTTGTGATTCGTGAATATGTGCGAACGTTTGATGGACCATGAATGTGGGTGGGGTCAAATAAGACGTGCTAACATTCTCATAACAAGTTAAAGATTATACTATCTGTTTAATACTTTAATCTAAAAAGAAAAGTTAATTGAAGTGAATTCCATCTACACTACTTTCAAAGTTGTTCCATGGACTTAATTCATGTCACCACATAAATTTCACATTCAAAACGCGGATTATTCTTAAAAGTTAAAACACAAGAAGGGAGTGGTTATTTAATTCTATCAACTTTATTAAACCCTACCAAATTACTCCACATGCATATGTATACATAGCTAATCAAACAAATACTAGTAACTAATATAAGGGCTAATTCATTACATATGATTAGCTTCCAGTCCCAATTAACTGATGCCTAATTAAATCGACTATTTCCTAATCATCATTTATTAATTAAATAATAAAATAAAGGAAGGAGGCCGGCCTAAAGAGACAAACTCGATCACGTGGAAAACCAGAAGTATTCTTCATTGCATCTATGACATAGTACTATTATTCTAGGATCATGATTCTAGAATTTATCTTCGTGATTTGTCTACTTTTCTTGTTGATATTATCATAACATAAGTAAGATTGGAAATATCGTTCATTATTCAACTTTCAAATTGTCAAAATAATGCGATAATTAATAGGTGTGTCTATATATGATGCAAGTAGACCATGAGCCCTTTTGACTAAGGCACATAGTTTATCAACTAGCTAGACATAACCGTGGACCTTGAAAAGTCTTGCATTTAACTCTATATATAAATACTCCATACAGTAGTACTATTAATTACACAGCTCAAAGCATTTGGTTAGATATTGAAATGGCATGCTTATGGAGGCAGCTGCCGGAAGACTGCGTTTCGAGGATTTTATCCGGCACATCTCCGGCAGATGTATGCAGAATTCTTACCGTCTCCAAGGAATTCCGACATCCCGCTGAATCCAACCTTGTATGGAACCAATTCTTGCCTTCCGATATCCATACCATTCTTCCATCACCAATCAACTTCTCATCCACCAAAAACCTCTTTTTCCTCCTCTCTCAATCCATCCTTGTCGATGATGGCAAAAAGGTAATCATACTTAGACCCCCTTTTCCATCACCATTCAAAGAAATACTACTCTACTAACATACATATCATACCATGATCATGGTGTAGGCCTTTGCATTAGAGATATCAACAGGGAGAAAATCATACATTCTTTCTGCAGCAGACCTTTCCATTTTCCACAGCAACAACAACAACTGGACCTGGAAATCCATTCCAGAATCAAGGTATTTTTTAGTACTATCTCTTTTGTTACAAACTTACATATTTAGAAATGAATGTATGTATGTACAGATTTGATAAGGTGGGGGAGGTGAAAGAGGCAGAGAGGCTCGAAATAGAGGGCAAGATAAGAAGCGAAGCACTGTCTCCCGAAACCAACTATGGCGCATACCTATTATTCAAAATCAGCGAGGATGCATACGGCCTCAACTCCATACCATGTGAAACCTTCATAGCTTCCGGGGACCGCCTGCTGGCCACCAACACCGCCACTTTAGATGATACCATCAACCGCCCCCTGCACGCCCTCTTCTACGGGAACAGGCTGCACAAGATGAAGGAGAGGGTAGGGCTCAACACCGCCCCAGCCGCCCCTTCTAAGAGACAAGATGGCTGGCTCGAAATCCACATCGGAGACTTCTTTATAGGTGCCGCTGACACCGGCAACATAACCATGGCTGTCACGGAGATTAAGGGTCATCAGCTTAAGGGAGGACTCATTGTTGAAGGAATCCATGTCAGGCCAAACACCTAGTTGAGCACTTTTTTTTTCTTTTTAAAAAAAAAAAAAAAAATTCATTCATTTATAGATGCACGTGTTGTTGTAAGAAGTTTGTATTAAAACTGAATCAATCGACATATAGATTTAATTTTCTATTGACTGTTATCACTTGATTGGCATGAATAAATAAGTCCCTTGTCCCTTTCAGATTTTATTAAGGGAGACGCCGTTCACTTTTATTTTCTCAAGTCTATTGAATAATGGACTCTTATTTTGTATCTTTGACATTCAACATTTGGTTATCAATCAAATCTATACAAGGGCTAATCAACACTAGAGACAAGAGAAAGAATAAATCCTTAGGTAGGCCACAACCCTATCTCTCTCACATTAATTTGTACTACTATTCACTATTTTAATTTTAAATAATCATAAAATTAAATTTCATAACATTAATGTAAATAACAAAATTACTTCACTAAAATTCATAAAAAATACAAGCTACAATTAAATATTCAATGAGGTCGTCTTGAAGGTGATCATGGATTTGTTCTTCATGCATAGAAGCATGTTGAGATGCAAACTCTCATAAATCTTGAGGCGCACCTTGAATTGAGGGCTCGTTTATGACAGTTGATTGCCCTGCTCGTCCTACCACTGAGTGACGTTGTCGGAGATTATCGATTAGAATCCTCTCGTGCATATCCACCAACCTCTGGGCGTCGTGGACAAGTTGAATTTCTCTAAGTGTCTTGAAAAGCCACAATGATCCCACGACAAAAATTTAGTCAAGCACTATTGGCATGTTGTTTAACAAACATAGAGGTGCTCGTCGAAAATATGAACAATGGTGCCATATTGAGTTGCCTAATCACCACCGTGCATTTCTGCAGCATTGATAGACTATCTCGTCCAAATCTGTTGGCCATTGCAGGAAATACACGTCACGACCAGCCAGGGTATCTGCTATACACAAAAAAAATAACACTTGTCGCATTCGGAACCGCCTCCTGAACATTAAAAAAACCTGTCTTTGAATATTTGATCAATCCAATGGGGCTTTGCAACAAAATAAACTTGGAATAGCTAGAGAACAACTTTCTCAGTGTCTCCATTAATTTAGGCTCTCGATGCCTCCATGTACATTTCAAATATGACATCGTCATCCGGGATCAAATTCATTTTTGTAGAGAGATGATTTTTGTTAGAGACTATAGATGAAATGAAGAAAAATATGATTGTATTTAGAGTTTTGAATTTGAAATAGAAAAGGTAAACATTGACCCCTACCCACCCCGGCGACATGCCCTTGCCACTCGTCCCTATTGTTGCATCCCCCCCCCCCCCAAAAAAAACAATCGCCCCCGCCGCTCGCTGAGACGCGGCCTCCATTGTGGATGTTCTTAGATTTTGTAATTCGACACTAAGATATTTAAAATAGAAATATTTTTTATATTTATTTCTTATTCATTTTTACTTCAAGCATATTTTTTTATTGCTATATGCATTCCTTTATAAGTAAATGAATCGTTTTTATTAACTTTCTTATAGTGTGATGCTTCATCTTATTCAATTAATAAATCTATACTTCTTCAACGTTAAAATTATTGATGGAAAATACATGGATTTCTTCCAAAATTCTCAAGGGTACATATTGATAATGCACGGAAATCTCCTAAAAAATTTCAACCAAACTTGAGGTAGCTCAATACATATGAAGATATTTGGGACATACACTTATTTATTATTTCGAATTGAAAGGTTAGAGTATCATCGAAACATTTTTAAAAACTGAGTCTAAATTGCAGCAAGGTCAAATAAAAAGGATTAGTTAGCATTTAACTCAACAACTAACAAACACATACACATGTATGTAGGTGAGGAATGAGGTGTAAAGCAACGGGAAACCAAAATACTCAACAAACAAACATTAATTTAGCTCTCCCTAAAAAGGAGACGCTCATTCACGATTTGTCTTTTGTCCATCTCTTATTCTTTGTTTTTTTCTTTCACTATTATGGATTCACATTACTGTTTTCATCATCTACTAATTAAAAGAGTATCCGCAACTCTCCATATTTTAACTCTCTCTTCCATTCAATATCCACTATTAATTTTCTATTCATATTACATTAATTTATTTATTATAAAACTTAATTATATAAAAGTTTGACTTAATTAAAATATAAATTTCATTAAAAACAAAATATTCACATGCAAATCAATTTTTAAAAAATTTTAAAACAAAAGAGTAAGTATGAGCTCGCCCGTGGCTCGTCCCGCCAGGACGAGACTTGCGGGTGCCCTAAGGAGTTAATCTTTGTTCTTCATTACTTGTCATTAGTTTTCTTTTCAGTACGTCCGTCAATACTTGTTATACTTACTTTTTTACTAATTTGAATAATACATGTCACATTGTACTAATTCATTAAACTCATATTTTATTATAAAATTAATATTAAAAAATAGAATTATTTCCTACTAACTTTTTCCACTCACTTTCCTTTACATTTTTTAAAATCTGAGCAAGATTAACTTGTGACAATTAATAATGGACAGATAAAAGTAGTATTTACTATTAAGCCTTCCATGTTTGTATGCCAAATTTAGAAAAAAAATAGCGATATAAATACGTCCAATTTAATGGCTTAATGTGTGCATCCAAGCACCGGCGGATCTAGGGGGCAAAAGGGGGTGGTTGCCCCCTCCCGGTCGTTCGGAGAGCCTAAATTTTCTCTTCAATCAAGTCGAAAATAGCATATCCGCCCCCTCCGTGGAGTGTAGAAATCTATTTATTTTCAATAAATGTCATATAAAATGTAGTAGCCCAATAATTTTGTTGTTGGATTTTTAACTAAGAGGTCAAGGATTCAACCCTCAACAAGAATATATGTTTTCCTTTCTTTACTTTTTTTATTTTATCAATTCATATTTCTTGTTATTAGCAAAATAATACCTTTAAATGCTTTATGAAATTTAAACTTTTACTAATTTGTATTATGTTGCTATATTTGTTCTTTAGTTAAAATCATTTTTAATATTGTGTTAAAGGTTTTTTTTCCTAAAGTACTTATAATTTGTGATCAATGCATCTTATTCTCCATGTAACAAAATAAACATTTTATATATTTTTGAAATCTAAATATTTATCATTCTACTTATCACTTTTGTATATAATATTTACATTTATATCACTTTTGTATATAATATTTACAATGATTTTGAATGTATATAATAATTACAATAATTTTATATTTTAAAATGAATAATATATATTTGCAAGCTAATGCATGTTTATATTTTATTAATGAAGCTAGTGCTACTTAAATATTAGTAATATAATATTATTTAATTTATTATTAAAAATAATATTAAATTTAATATTTAATATTTAAATATTAAATTTATAAATATTTAAAATATTAAATTTCGCCCCGGCAATTTCCGGTGTCTGAATCCGCCACTGCATCTAAGTAATTTCCGTTAAACAAGAACACATCCTAGTAGTACTACTAAGTAGAAGTAGTCGTATTATAGATAATAAATTAATTTTCCTGTCTATATCTAATAATTCAATATGAAATCAAGGCTGTGTGCATAATTTGATTGGTGGTGACAGCTGGGTAGGGCCCAAAAGTCAAAAAATAAAATGTTTTACTTTTAGGATTCGGTCTACCTGCTAATTACAAAATTCACTATGTTGAACCACCTCAACTATATTTGTAGGGACATTTCCGTAATACACATTTTTTAAATTATTAAACTTCCTCCCAATTTGCTCAAACCTTATACTCTCTTCTTCATTTAAATTTTGTTAAATTTTGACCGGACACGAATTTTAAAAATTATAAAAAAAAAAATTTGAAAAAATTAGTGGAGAGTGAGTCCTATTTTTATAATAAATGTGAGTTGGAATGAGTTAGTGAAATATGAAGTCTATTATCAAAAATAGTAAAAAGTGAAATGTGACAAATTTTATGGGACAAACGAAAATGAAAAAAATATGACAAAGTTTAAGGGACGGAGGAGTAATAATGAATTACAGTACATGATATGTATGAGATTATATTTTTTTTGGACGGTTTAACATATTATGATTTGGGAATGTGATCAAATGAAAACTCTAAATATTGCATAAACTCAAAACTATGATTTAGACCATTGAAAAATGTCAACATATCACAAAAAAGCATCAAAAGTAAAATGTCAACAGAATTTCAATGGTAGTCAATGATTGATGTTGTGTTGATATTGTGTTGATACTGTGTTGACATTAAAATCTTGAAATTTTACACTGTGTTGATATTGTATTGAAACAATGTTGAAGTTGTGTTGAAGAATTTTGAATTTATACAATATATAAATTTATATTTTATCGCTGCCCATTTAATTTTAACCTAAATAGTTAATACTAGACTCTTCACTCTAGTCAACATCATCAAAATATAATCATGTGATGACTAAAAATTTACATTTGAGATAGATCTTAATCAATAAGATCGTTTAGCATATTAATATTGTTTTGAAAAATAAAAGATTATAGAAAAAAGCATCATGACTAATCAAGAAAATTCCCAATGAATGATCAATGATCAATACTTGACTTATAAATACGTACTACATCGGTACATACTTAGAAATTCGGTACTTAAATAATAAGTATGCAACGTTTTATAGTAGTAAAATACTCCTTTTATTTCCGTTATGAAATAATTAGAGTTTACCTTCTCTTTTTATCTGAACTCATAATGATATCTTATTTATGAGTGAATAAAAACCTCTAATGTGTTTGCAAATAAATTAACTTTCCTTGATTTAAGTAGCACAATAGATCATCCCAAGGCCCAAACACGAACAATGAATTATCAGGCATAAAAGTTTAGGCATATGTATATAGTAACAAAATCAAAATCTCTATACAAAATCTGCTATTTTAGTAAATTATTGAAATTTCCTAAGTAGGAGTATTATTTGTTCAATTCGTTGCAAATTTTGGCTGGATTACCAGTTTGAATGTTTGATCGTAATTAAGTTACTCAAATATTTGCACATAAATACAATCGATCAATAACATGCACAATTGAAGTGAATTAGCAAATAAATGTGTAATCATGAGAAAAGGCATAATAATGAGACAATATATATATATATATACAGTATTTTTTTATCAATATAAAGTACTATAGTATTTATAGAAAATTATCCGTGTTGCTCTAGCAGTTTAATTAGTTTTGTATGGTGCTATAACCGAAACGTGGAAGACAAGCCTCGTCTAATATTTTTACTAATCCTCTTAATCATGTTTCAGAATCAACCTTACATTCAGTAAGTCATAATATAAGAAGAGGCAAAATAGGTATCTCATAAATTTATATTTTTATTTATTTTTATCATTCTGAAGTGTTTGTAAATACTTATCCTTGTTAGTTTACACAGTTTTAGTCTGTAACGGTGCTATAAATGGGGCAAAAAAAAATATATGGAGTATAAAATAGTAAGTAGGAGTATATGAATAAATGGGTAAATTGGTCAGAATTGTAAAGTTGGTAAAATCATTGTTCGTCTGACAATTTTAAAAAATAAAATTAAAAATCCATAAGTTTAGATTTCTTCATTGTAATTGTATGATTAAACAATTCAGGCACATATAATATTATCAATTCGGTATATAAGTAGACAATATTATTTAATTCATAGTAAATATTTGTTACTATTCTATCGGATTTAGTTTTAAAAAATTAATGTAGAATAATTGTGAACTATTTTAAACATTGGACTATTTCTTTTTTAATCTGTGGCCGAAAAAGTTTGACGAAATATAATTGAAGTTGAATTATGTCTTGGTGATTTAATTGCAGAACAAAACTTACTAGTAATAAATTCCTTGCTTCCAAAGTTTAACTTTTTACCTCTAAATCTTTTTAACGTATCTGTATATAATAAGTGTGGCGTGAGAGAGGAAAAGCGAGAGGAGGCAGTTGCTGTGTACAAATTAGTTTTTGCTTATTACAGCATTCTCTGCTACCCTCTCTCTCTCTCTCTACAACTTGTGAACTTCCTCAGCGTTTCCATTTATATATACTTTTCCTGCTCCTCTTGCTTGACTCGCATCTAATTTTTCTGAGGGACAAAGACCAGCTCGATTTTATTCGGTAATTGTTCCTTTCTGAGTCTACCAGTTGAAATTGATATGATCGGAAGATGGGGTTAACTTGTCAATCATTTTTCTTCTTATTAAAATCGTTTCTGCTGATGGATTATGATTGTTTTTGATTGAAACTTGAATAAATTACTGAAGGGTAACAATTGTTTGAATTGATTTCGATCTAGGGTTTTTTTTGGGGATTTATCATTTTGGAGATGAATAAGATCGGTTTAATTAGTTCTGAGATGTCTTCACACTTTGGGAATCTGGACTGCATATGATAGTTTGAGACTTAATTTCGATTTTTTTTTTTGTGATTTGATTCTCATATGTTGCTGAATTATTGTAGAAATGAAATGGGATCGATCTTCTGGATTATTTTTTTAATTGGTGTAAAAACGGTAAATATAAGGATTGGAACTGAGAAAACATTGATCTTTCTGTTTAATTAGCTCATTTCTTGCTCCCTGTGTATAGCTTATTGGCCAAATACTTTATATTGAATCGGTTCTTCAGCGTTGCATGATCTACATATGGAATCTTATACTGTTTCAATTTTGAATCGTAATGTTTAATAGCGGGTGCCTGAACAGATGGCAAGGGGAGGCAAGGTTAGTTGCAAACGCAAGACGAGAAATAAAGTCCAATTGGAGAAAAAAGGTTCAGATGAGTCTGATGAAGATTATAGGGTGGATGAAGATGAAGAGTTTCATTTGTCTGAAGATGACTATTGTTCTTCCCTCGCTGAGAATGAATCAGATGAGAGTTTTAAATTTGATGATGAGGAAGAAGAGTGGATAGAAAAGAAGGTTAAGACTAAGAAGATTGGCAAGCCAAAAGGGCGAAAATCTTTTCAGACAAGAAAGAAAAATATGGTTGTGAAGTCTAGAAAGAAACAGGTATCTGACAGTGAAGAGGAAGAGGAAGAGGAAGAGGAATATGATGATTATTGTGTTTCTAGTGTGAGGCAACAAAAGAAAAGTGAAGAAGACGATTGTGATGATGAGGATGATGATATTATATTTTTTCGTCGAGAAGATAAGGATGACTTTGTTGATGAGAATCCAAGCAAGAAATCCCGAGTTTCAAGAACCGAGATGTATGAGGATTCATATAATGAGGAATCTAAAGAAATAGATAAACTTGCATTTAGTGAAGAAAATGAAGATGATGATTATAATGAGTCTGATGATTCTGATGATGAGGAATTTGCTCCAATTGAGGTTTTGAAAAGTAACAGTAGAAAGCCAGTAAGAAGACGAGTTTTAAGGAAAAAAAATAGGTCTAATCCTTCAAAAGAATTTAAAGATAAGAACGCTGCTTCAAGGAAAAGGAAAGCAATCAAGGAGTGGGGTTGGGGCAGGAGGAAGAAAGCAACTGTAACTGTGAATTCTGATTCTGATGTTGATGTTGTGAGCTCAGAATCATCTGATTATGAGTACACAATATCAGAAGAAGAGAGAGAACAGATTAAAGAAGCTACTCAATTTTGTAAAAGGTCGAACACTAATTTAAGGAGCTCTAACTCTTTGAAAATGACTGAAGAGGAAAAGTTAGTGCCTGTAAAGGGAAAGCGCCCAGGAAGGAAGGGTAAACAAAAGGTGGTAGATTTGAATATTGAGATTGTGAGGCAAGTTTGTGGGATTTGTTTATCTGAAGAGGGTAAAAACACAGTCAAAGGAGTTTTAAATTGTTGCAGTCATTACTTTTGTTTCGCTTGCATCATGGAATGGTCGAAAGTGGAATCTCGCTGTCCTCTCTGCAAGCAAAGGTTCGCAACCATCAGTAGAACTGCACGAACGGATGGTGGGAATGATCTAAGGGATGCAGTTTTTCCGGTTCCTGAGCGTGATCAGGTATCAGGATAAACATTTGTAACTTTATGTGATCAAGAAACAATACTGTCTTTCTTATCACTTACTTATTCCATTCTTAATAAAAAACTGTCAGGTTTATCAGCCATCTGAAGAGGAGCTTAGGGGATATCTTGATCCATACGAAAATGTTCTTTGTACTGAGTGTCTGCAAGGTGGGGATGATGCGTTTATGCTTCTCTGCGACCTCTGCGACTCACCTGCACATACTTACTGTGTTGGTCTCGGACGTGAGGTGCCAGATGGAAATTGGTACTGTGATGGCTGTAGGCCAACAGCCCTTGCTTCCTCAAATGCTCAAGTTCTGAATTCTACTCCTGATCATGGACCAAGCAACAATTTATCAGTTGGCTCATCACCTGGTTGTGCTGTTCGCGAAACTTTCGATCTCAATGAGGCATACGTACCTGACACCCCATTGAGTCAAGTCAGCGGGCACTCTCAATCACCAAGGCATGCAATCGGGCATCTTCAACCCACTTCGCCTGCCTCTGGGTCTGGGGCATTCACTCTGCATGACAGACGACGGATACAGCAAGTGATACATCGATTCAGAAGCCGGCAAGCTGAAGGGAATAATGGTGTGGCCTCAGCATCAGCAATCAATACTTTAGGTTCACAAATCGGTCGTGGAGTCATAGCAACTCAAAACACAATCATGCCAAGGATGGCTTCACAAAATAGCTTCCGGGGAAGACTGACTGACTATAGCACATCTTCATTGTACAATAGGGATTCCTTCTCTCCAAGATTAAGCAATTTGAGGGGAGGTGTGCTTCAAAGTCAACCTTCTACCTCGAATGCTCACCCTTTTGGTGGACTATCACAAAGTGAATATGCTGGGATCAATGCAAGAATTGGCGGGGATTTGGTTCAACAGCAACTGCATCATTGCAGTACCACATCAAACACTGGGGCTGATGCTAGCACACCGCCATTTAAATTTACAGAGGTGAGAACTGAGCCGTTTTTTCTAGTAAAAATCATGGCTATAGATCATTTTCAAGAACAGCATATGCTTGCATACAATGTTTTAACTCTTAATCAATGTATTTATATGGATGTGTTCCTGCTGTGTGTTTTTTAATGTAATGGCTTGAGTTTCCAAAAAGAGTTTAAAAACTTTTTTTGATTGAACACGAGCTTATACTCTGTGGTCACCTCTAAATCATTTTCATGCACCTAATGTTAGTTACTTTCTGGTTAACTTGATGTTGAGGCAGGCTACAGTACCTTCAAGGACATTACAAGGATCTCTACACACTCGGTTTTAGCTGAACAACATAGCATTTTGAGTGGACTATTTCCAGCAAATACACAATTTTTATTGAGGGGCCAACATTCATAAATGCAGACACATCGAATCCAAGGTTGATGCTTATCTTGCTCCCATTGCTTTGTCAGGAATGCGGTGAGTAACATGATGCACACCCTTCTTGTCTCAAAATTCTCCCCCTTTTTAGTAGGTTTTATACTTGATTTTGTGCACACAATATTTGCTAACGCGTGTAGATTAGGTTGTTGCTGACATTTGTTATTTGTATATGGATCCAAGAACAGGCACTCTTTCCCTGATCTATTTATTGGCTTGTCATATTTTTTGAAGCAATCAGAAACTGCATTTCTTCAACAATGTTCATTTCGCTCTACTCTAGGGGAAGTATGGGGGGAGGCTACATTTTTATAGTATAAATTTTCATTTCATGAAAATGATATTAAGCTTAAGCTTTTCTATTAAGAATTAAAAAAATACTCCTACAACTCAACTTATAATTGTTTGACCAATATTCTAGGTACTACGGAGTACTTGTTTTCTGGATTGCCATAAGTTGAACGAATTGAATATGTGTAGTGCCCAAAAACAGGCTTAGACGGAATCTTATATTCCCATGAGAAAATGGCCGATTTAAGATTATTCGATGATAAATTAAATATCATCACAAGTTAATAATTAATAGCTTTTGGTAAATATTATGTTACAGGAACTAGATGTGTGAAGTAAATTGAATTTAGTGCTTGAATAAGGATACACGAATCTAGAATAATACTATAAGTATATATGTATAAATATATGAGGAAATAATTTAAATGCATTAAAATGAAAGTTCATCAAATTGCTCGTCCCTATCTAGAGTGTCGATCCTTTCCTTTTCTTTTTTGGTAATGAATTTTTGCCTATATTCCTCAAGTTAGTGGACAAGAATTTGTAGATTTTAAAATTGGCCTTTACCATTGAATTCTCTAGATTGAATAAATATATATGTAGAAGAGTATATAAAAAAACAGGGAAGAAACAAAAACAATCCTAGTAAATTTTTTTACCTTACCAAAAACGCGCTCAACCCACTTCTCTCGGCTCTCTCTCGCTCTCTCTCGAAATCTCTTCTCTCTTCCGATCATTTTCCCTTGCCGTCGGGAATTGGCAGCCGGACTTCCCCGCGGGTGAGAGCGCCCCATCCTGATTCTCTTCTGACTTCTCTCCCCATCCCCATTCTCTTTTGACTTCTCTCATAAGATTTCCCTCGGTCTGTATTCTTCTGCCCCTTCTCCAGCGTTTGGTTCTACTATCCTCCATCGAGCGACGTTTTGCTCTCCTCTCCGTGCACCCGCACTACACTCTGTAAATGCACATGAAGCTAAGAGAGAATATTCAAACAAATGGGGCCTGACTTACTTTATAATCATAAGCATGAACATGAATTATTACTTGAAAAGTTGGTCTTACCATTTTAGTTGGTATGTTGCAGGGTGTGTGTAGTTTGGGGTTAAATGACTAAACACATGGGAATTGTAAATTTGTAATGGTGTGTTCTTTTACTAAAATGATTTGTAAAGGTATACTTGAGTCTAAAGAAAAATGAATTCAATTTTATTCCATGAATGATAAGCCTCTTGTAGGAATTGACTTTATTTGCAGTATATTAGAAATTTTAAAAATCTTATGAAATTATATTAATTCATACTCCCTCCGTTCCATAGTAATAGAGGCGTTTTTCCATTTCCGTCCGTTCCATAGTAATAGAGTCATTTCCCTTTTTAGTAAAAGTCAACACATTTTTCCACATCTACTTTACTCTCTCTTACTTTTTTCTATCTTCATCTCTCTACCTTTTCCAATTTCCACTTTATTCTCTCTTTACTTAATTCACCTAACACAATTTTTCTTAATCTCTGTGCCGAAAAGTTTTGCCTCCATTACTATGGAACGGAGGGAGTATCATTTAAATCAGGATAAAATTAAGCGGAACTAGTTTAATTTAGAGAGAACATCTTTTTTAGTACACCAACTATCCTAAATGAGCAAATTTGGTCCGTAACATTTCATAATATCTTTTGAAGTCCATCAACTATAAGATAATATCAATTCAACTACTTTTTGGCTATTTCCAATATTTTCATGACCAAAGTACCCTTAAGGCCATGTGGGCAATTCAATCTATTTACCATCTCATTTTTGTTATAATTTGGGATAATTGATGTACCAAAAAAGATGTTCCCTCTAATTTTAATTTCAAAATAAAAATATCTTTATGATATTAATATTCTATTACTATTAATTATTTACGTTTAGTTTTACTTATTTGTAATATTTTAAATCATTTTACTATATCTAATATTAATAGTGAAATAACTTAGGTAAAAATATATGTAAATATTATACTTATACAATATTTGCATATAAAAGTATTAACTAGCATTATACTTAGGTATACAATATATATAAACGTTATACTTAGATATAAAAGTTTAATAAAATTATGAGATTCATTAAAATAAAATATTTATCTTAATTTTATCTATATAATTGAGAATGTAACCATATAAAAGTATTAACTAGCACTAGAAAGTAATCTCATAATATTCAAATAAGGTATGGTATGTATTAATAATAATAGTATAAGAAACTATTAAACTTAATCCCAAATAAATTAGAAGAAAGAAGAAAGTGGATGAATAAAAAAAAAATTATTTCATACTTTAATAAAAATGAGAGGATAAATAGATTGAATTGTCATTCATGGCATTAAGGGTATTTTGGTCATGAAAATATTGGAAATAGCCAAAAAGTAGTAAATTGATATTTACTTATAGTTGATGGACCTGAAAAGATATTATGAAATGTTACAGACTAAATTTGCTCATTTGGAATAGTTGGTGTACTAAAAAAGATATTCTCAATTTAATTTAATAGTTAGGAACTAGTTGAAGTTTGAATCATATTCATGAATACACCATAGCAGAAAAGGAATGGAAAGCATGGAAATATACATTTATTTATGGTTGGAAAATTGAATTGTTGGATGAATTGTGGAAGTGGTCATTGAAGAGTAATTGGTAGAAGTAAAAGGTTTAGCCAAAGTTGAGGTCTAAAAATGTGTATATGGCGATTAAGATAGAAAGGTGGTAGAATCGTTGACGTGTATTACTCCCTCCGTCTGCGAATAGGAGTCTCGTTTTGCCATTTTATTCTTTCTTTTACTTTATTCTCTGTCTACTTTATTTAATTCATTAGTATCTCTTACTTCATTTTCTCATCTACTTTAAATAACTCATTAAACACAATTTTCTTAAATCTCGTATCGAAACGGATTACATCAAATAACGTGGGAGGGAGGGAGTATGGGTTTAAGTGATGGATCGTTGCTTGTCTAATGTTATTTAGGTATATTTGGTAATACTATATGACTGCAATTTGGTAATACTATATGACTGCAATATTGTTCGTTATAAGAGATGGTATGCGATGATTATTCACCCTATACGGGTTATCGACACTTCTATGTGGTTATCGGCATCCTCATATGGGTTATCGGCACTCCTATGTGGGTTATCGACACTCTCATATGGGTTGTTGGTTCTGTGTCCAAGCATGTCATGAGCTGCTGGACTGATCAAGTGAGCTCGGCGGAGCTAAGCTGGAGTTGCTTCAACCGCGCGTATCAACACTTGTGCGAAGGGCGCGTGTGTGAGCAAGTGAAGAGCTGAGGAGGGAACTAGCCGTTGAAAACGGCTTCAACCGTTTTTTCTTCTTCTTGTTTTTCTTCACACACATTGTATATAACACACACACACTTCGCATAGAGAGTTAGTTAGCAATCTTGAGTGAGTCTATTGTTGAGGAAATCTGAAGACAGGTTTTTGCACGTGTGTCGTGTGCACGTGTCCCTCCTTTCAACAAGATTTATAATTTTCCCATTAATGCAAAAAATATTACTAAGTATAAGCGGCAAGAGCGGGATCGAACCACAAGGACCATGGACCTACTCGAGATCGTTTCTACCACACAAGCGGAAAAGGGGTCGGCTGCTGCCACTCATTCATTGAGTGGGTTAAAACTAGAATCTACTTGACCTGGCAGAATTAAATTGGACTCTATCTAACTAACCTAGGAGACCGAAGAAGTACGGAAGAAAAATAAAACACGAAAATATTTTTTATCATTTTAATAAAACATGAAAGCAACTAAAGAAAACAATTGAAACTTATTAACCAAGCTAAAGACTTTCCTAAAATAGGCAGACAAAGTGTAAAAGTAAAGTGGGGACCATTTTTCTTAAACTGGTTGGGGCTGGCAGAAAGGTGTGCAAAGCAAAAAGCAAAAGCAAAAAGCAGATCTGATTTTCTAACTAACTTCTACTTCATCTTCTCCAAACAACCAAGTAAAAACAAAGTATGGAACGGAGCTTCAACACCATTGACGACATAAAACAGAGCATGCTTTAAAACAAGATTTAAACACGAAATTCAAGCTAGAACTACCAGATCTACGTGTTAGAGTTTGTATACTAGAAATCACGTTTCGAGTGATTGAATACTGTAAAACTCTTATTTTATTTTCCAATAAATAAAACAGATTATTTTTGTCATAATGCTGTTATGTTTTACATTTAATGGATGTTAATGCATGTTTAAATGTATAAGTTAACTTAACAAAGTCTAAGTCTTTGTTTTAGTAGACCGGTTGTGGGCGTCGTCCACTTTAAGGTAACACGGTCAGTTCTAAACAAAGAAAAAGATGAATTTCACAACCTAGATGGAATTTGACTACCAATCGAGAAAGGTTGCAATGTCAGTCCGCATATTTCTAAGCCTTACTGAAATAAGATGACATTGGTGTGGTATAGCACTGAACGGATCTAACAGCAAGACTTGCCTTAGGCTATCTACTGAAAGGCGAGGTCTTGATAAATATTTATTTCTTAATCAATGTAGGTTAGCATTGAGCATACGGTATTGATTATGCACTGCTTTGACTTATCAAATGGTGTGGGTTTTTCGTAACCCAATTATCCTGATATATTGGGCAGTGGTGATCGATATCTAGCGGTGCTAGGATTGCTATTATATTGAATCGTGCGCGAGCTGAGTCTCGCTTGATAATGTCCTCAAGAGGAGCGCGAAACGAGGTTTTGTTATTCGGAACCTAGCTAGTTGGAGTGTGATTACTCTATGAATAATAAATAAGCGTTTCATGCTAAGTCCACTCTTGGAATTAATAAGAAGTTAATTAATTAAGTCAATAGCAGACATTAATTAATTAATGGACATTTTAATCTTAAGCACGGGAAATGAAAGTTAAACGGAAACCCGGATTACTTGTAATTTCGGATTTGGATGGGGAGAGTTCAATATTACTTCTGTAGTGGCTGCTCGTAATATTCCAATTATAACTTATATTAAATTGTGGGTTCAATTTAATTAGTAAAAAGTAAATTGGATGAGCCCATATCCAAAACCTTCCATAGATCCCTGTCTGGGCCCAAAAGGAACTTAATATAAATAGGAGAATAGAGGAGACAGAAAACAACAATTTTCTCATCATTGTAATTTTCGAAAATCCCTTCTCCAGCTGAGGAGATTTTCGAATTCCTCTCCTATTCCGAAAAGGATTTCTTCTGTCTTCTTTATTTAAGTCCTAGTATTCTAGTAAGATCAGCCCACACTGATATTGGGATACAGTTCGGGAACCAGAGAGAAGATTTGTGGTTTAGTACTCAAAGCATCACGTGGAGAAGAAGCTAGTCATCTTCAATTCTTTGGAGAATTAATTAGGTATTTTTCTGCTCCGTAGAAAAGCATGTTTTAGGTTTCAATATTCTTAAAGCATGATTGATTCAAGTTATGAGCATGATACATGTGATAATTACGCGAATAGCTTTTGTCTAAATAATCTGCTAAATAGATCTGATTATTATGTGATTGATTTATTAACGCACGCTTCCGCTGCCAGCACCTTCAATTGGTATCAGAGCCAGTCTTTGGCTCTGATTATTTGGATTTAAATTTCGCGAAATTCATGTATGCATGTCTTATTTGATTACGAAGCATGTTCTTGTGTTTTTGTTATTTTTGTTTATGCATGTTGAACTCAAGAACATTCGAATCATAGAACTTGAATTATTCGAACGCACGAGATGTGCGATTCGTCGGCGTTTACGCCGGGACGAATCGCACTACATGCGATCGGAGTAAGGTTGTCGAATTGAGTGGGAGCCGAGGGTCACGGGCAAGGGGCGACGCGCCGGCGCGATTGGACTCGCGCGCGCCACCGGCCGAACCCGCCAAACCCTAGCCGGCCCCGATCAAAGCTCGACTATCGCCGACGTAAAAGTGGGAGCCGAGGGGCGATGATCTCGCGGCGACGCGCCGACGAGCATGGGCTCGTGCGCGCCGCCGATCGAGACCGCGACCCCGAGCCGGAGTCTGCTGCAAGTCGCGCAGAGGAGACCAGGTGCGGCGGCTCGTCCGAGAGCTGCCGAGGCGCCGAGAGGTCACCAGAAATAGCAAACCCTAACCCTAACCCTAGCAAAACCTAACCCTAGTCGCCTAGCCCTGACATCGCCGGACCGAGAGCAGCCATGCCTCTCGAGGCAGCTGCTGGTTCTCGCGTGAGTCGCCGGGGCAGTGGGAGATCGCCGGAAAAGGCGCGGCTTCGGCCGCGTTTCTGGCTGACGTGCGACGGAGGGATATCGCGGCGGTCATACGCCGGGAAGGAGGGAGGAGGAAGCGCGCGCCTTCGGGCGCGGCCTACCGGCGGCGGTCGGGCGGCGAATTCGTCGCCCCGGCGAGCGTCTCCGGAGGATGTCTTCAAATCTTCGTCGTGTAGATTCGTGCCAACCTCGAATCGCAAGATATTGACGAAAGATTATTTTGATGATTATTTAATTCCTTAATTAATAGAAATCATTAAAAATAATATTATTTAATGAAATAAAATATTTTGGGAAGATTTCCCTAGATTTTAGGAATATTTGGATTATTTTCTATATCTATGAATATTTTATATCCTAGATGATATAGATGAGAATAATTTAATAGTTTCCTAAATATAATATATCTAGAATCTATAATAAGATAGATATATAAGATTACATTAAATAATATAATTTAATATTCTTCCTAAATCTTGAACTTGGATATTATATGAATTTAATTTTTCATGTCTAATTAAGATTATAAATAATGTATTTTATTTTAGATATATCTTATAGTATGACATGAATAAGAATTAATTTCTAGATTAATAATTCCTAAAACTAAGACTTTAAAGATTATAAAAGATTTAATTATCCAGTCAATTAAATACCAACAGAATTTAATTAGTCTTAATCTGCCTTAAGGCTAAAGGATAATTAATGAAAAACCATAACTAAAATGTCTAAGCGATAATTATGAACTTAAGGTCTATATATGGTCTCCATCGGTTGGACTGCCAAACTTTGTGAAGCTGATTTTCTAATATTATCGCCACCTACAAAGTAGGGACAATAATCCTACGAAAACGGTAAGTTTATAAGGGCGGACTTCTCACATAATAAATAGAATGAACTAGAAAGTGGTTCCCAATATTATTGCCACCTGCAAAGTGGGGACAATAATCCTAAGGAACTGCAAGTTTCAGGGTTCAATCAGAATTTATGAGATAGCTTGATTTTGTTATCAGCACATGAACATTGTTATGCGAGTGTGTTGTAGAAATAAAATTCTGTAATGCTAAATCTGATGGTCGTGCTTAGGCAACATTAGGCGTGTTGACCTCCAAAGGAGGAAGATTTGATGCGTTGGTGTTGTGACCAGTAAAATTGTAAAGTTTTTGATGCGTATTAACCTCCAAAGGAGGATACAATTTATTAATTTTGCTGTTGTAAGATTTTGAAAAGTTCTATGGTTAATCTACTCAATTTCCTTACATAAGTTTATGACAAATAGTAAAATCTTCTGTTTGCAGTGCAATAAAATCCGTCAAGATGTCTTTTAATCCTCTTTCTGCCATTCTCAAAGAAAACAAACTCGAAGGCCAAAATTACATCGAATGGAAACAAAACTTGGATATCGTTCTCACAGCCGAAGAGTACAAGTTCGTGCTGACTACTCAGAAATCGAGCACGTGAACAACTAAATCTCAACCTCTAAACTACTGGAAATCATGTAAACAGGATGGATCCAAACATCTAAGCCACCAATTGCGAAAAGCATCCAAGAAACATTAGTAAATAGCATCATCAACATGAAAATAAACACCAAAGCTTCATAAAACTGAAAATAAGTCGAAATCCAACGGCGGAGTCGTCAATTCCTTCGATGAAACTACAGATTTAAGCCAAGAAAGCAACAAACTATCTAACTAAACTAAGAGAGCAGTGGCGTTAAGCGCCTATGAGAGCTTCCTACCTACACTACGATAGCGTTAAGCGCTTATGGGAGCTTCCTACCTAAACTACGATAGCGTTAAGCGCTCCCTCTTCATTGTGGAAAGCTTCTATTTATAGAGTGGCTTTAACTTCAACCCTAAGGCAACTTCTTGTCGGTATTTGACCATTTTACCCTTGCAATAATTGAGGATCTTCATGTCAGCACGCCATTCTTCTCCTTGACCAGGTAGATGACTTTTCCTCCGCTTCAGCTCCATTCCGCCATTCTGTCTCCTTGACCAGGTAGACGACTTTTTCTGCGCTTTTGCTCTATTTCTACTCTTGCCTTCAACTTCCTGATTCTCCTAGGTCCGAGCGACGACTTCTGGTATTTTACTTCAAAATCAGCTATTTTGCATCTGCCAAGTCAATTAGCACAAACTCCTGGATCCAGCAGATTTCTGCACACTTAAGCTCAAAATTTGTGCATTATCTCCTCCAAAAGTATATAATATCACCAAAACCAATGCATGAAACGAGCCTTATCAAAATCTCATCTTGAGAGTAGTTTGAGAGTTCAACATAGGGTGATACACTTTGTAAAAGCAAGATCAATATACACCATTTCTTCTTCCTCCGTGGATGTAGGTGTCCTATCACCGAACCACGTATATTGCGCGTCGATCGTTTTCTCATTTCAAGTTCTTTTCTTGTTGTGTGTTTTCACCACCGAATCCCAACATGGGTTGTCGGCACTCTTATACGGTTATTGGCACCCTCATATGGGTTATCGTTTGTCCTGTTGTGGGACTGGGGGAGTACGATGTTTAGTTGTAAGTAGGGGTGGCAAATCGTGCGTGTTGTGTTGTTATCGTGACAACACGATAACAACAAACACGAACACGACCCGTTAAGAAAACTCCAAATACGAACACAAACACGATCCGCACCCTCAGACACGAACACGACACGAACCACTTTGGGTCAACACGACACGATAACAACACATATATGACACGACACAATAACGGCACTATAATAAGGACCCGTTCAGTTTGGATGAAATGTGTTGCTCCAGTTTTAAAACAGACCCAGAATTGGGGATGGGTGGCCCATCATACATGAATAGAATAGGATGTTTGGTGAATTAGATTTGAGCGTGTTTTCTACTAGTTAAAATAATGTGATTTAAGTGTAGTGACAAAATTACCCCTCATCACTTCCCATTCCCAGATTTCACGCTGAAACCCCAATCCCACCGATGGCGTAGGAGCAGCTGATCCTCCGCGACACCAAGCGTGCCCACACCGACTGGGTCACCACCATCGCCACCCCAATCTCGTCACCAAGGAGGACCACACCTACGGCGTCGCCCTCCGCCGCCTCACCAGCCACTCTCACTTCGTCCAAAATGTCGTCCTCTCCTCCGACGGCCAGTTCGCCCTCTCCGGCTCATGGGACAGCGAACTCTGCCTCTGGGACCTCGCTGCCGAAACATCCTCGCATCCAAAGACACAGATGAATGCGTCGATTTTGGGCGTGCAATTCAATTTTTCGAGGACAAATCCGTCTATTCACCATCGACTCCTTCCAATTCTGGCTCCCCAGAAATAAAAACCATTCATTTGTTACGTTTTAAAAATGGTCCATTCGCATGAACAGTGCGGGCCGTAGCTCCAATTCTTGGGCTTGGCGGAAATATATTTTAGAAAGTGAACATCAGTATTTGGGCAGATTAGAGGCATATCTGACCATATCTGTGAAACTGAACGGGTCCTAATAATATTATAATATATTAATATTATTTCTTAACGTGTAACACGAACACGACACGAAGTTTTCGTGTCGTTATCGTGTCGACACGATAAGGAGAACCCAATAATCTTTGACACATACCCATTAATTTCGTGCGGGTTCGTGTCGTGTTATCGTGTCGTGCCAAAAATTGCCAGCCCCAGTTGTAAGCCATATTTTGGCGTGGGCTAGGTTTGTCTTGTATCTAGGCTAGGTTTTTGATGGTCCTAAGCTTGGGTCGAGTCTGGGTTTGAAAAATGGAGCAAACTTAAATAACAAGCAAGATACAAACACAGAATGTCCAATATGCCAAATTGCAATTGCTGAAGAAGAAAGCTTTTGAGGAGTAGCCCCAAATAAAGAATCGTGTCAAGTTACATTTCCTGAAAAACTCAACACTTCTAAACTACAGAAACTACAAGAGCAATTAAACATAAGGAGAAGAAAGGAGGTGTCGGGAAGTATTGAACTATTATCTTCCCACCTCTGGAGAAGAATCTAGAGTTGTCAAGAATTCTCCTGCTTGCAACTTGGATACTAATAATATGCATATTTTTAAATTATTGTAATAGGCTACTAATCTATAAAGCTAGAATATACTTATTACATTTATTTAATGTAGTATTATCTCAGTTGTAAGTTGGTGGATTTTAAACAATTCTTGATTCTTCTTGAAAGGATGTGGAGATGTTATAGTTCAGTAGAATCAACATACAAAATAAAAAGACCAGCTAAGGAAAAACGTCTTTACGTAGACATCTAATACAACGAATTATATTATTCGTGGGAGTATTTTTATGCACATACAAAGGTCATAACTTTTAATTGCAAAATTTAGTTAGCAAGGCAACGCGCATGTAACGAAGTTACGTACCATTGGTGCCTTCATTTGTCGAGAAATTGAAGCCGATGGCAGACGCATATCTTTATCCCCATTTTTATATATTTTTGCTACAGCAAGAATTAAAGCAACCAAACCAAACAACCATTCCAAAATTTAAAAACCTGAAAAAGGGTTTGTAAACAAAGTTTGACATATTATGGAGATATAAACACCAAACTAAACGCTTCCTTAGTAAATGAGATATTGGGAACTCCAGATTTATCACAAAACTAGTATCACACCCCGTGCTATGCACGGCTCAATTGATTTTCTATTTGTATTAATTTAAACTGTGAATTTACATATACCGAAAGAGAAACAATATTATTATTTCAAATTCTAAAATCACAAATTTATACAATAGCAATTTATTGTACCAATAAAAACTCATACTATAATCAAATAAGTTAATAAACAAAAAATTCCACACAAATCACATACTCCATCCGTTCTATAGTAATAGAGTCATTTTGTCATTTTGGTACGTTTCATATTAATAGAGTCATTTCCCTTTTTAGTAAAAATCAACACATTTTTCCACACCTACATTACTCTCTCTTACTTTTTTCTCTCTTCACCTCTTTACCTTTTTCATTTTCCACTTTATTCTCCCTTTACTTAACTCACCTAACACAATTTTTCTTAATCTTCGTGACGAAAAGTTTCGCCTCCATTACTATGAAACGGATGGAGTATCATTTAAATCATTTTTCGATCTATACTACAAAAGATCAATCACAAAGACATATCAATAAAAATAATGTATAAATATATATTAGAGGATAGCCAAATCGATCAAAATCATCACCAAAAATACAGTAACGTAATTAAAAATAAATAAAAATAAAGAATGCATATAGTGATGGACAGTTATATAGGTATTCAAAGTAAGGGTATAGGATATCTCACTGGAAAACCATTTTCTGCACTATTGGATCTTCCATCATTTTCTCCAATGCATCCAATGACAAGAGGGGATTACATGTTCATTCACAGATAAATAATAATTTCGTTAATTTCTATTATCGTGAAAGAAAATCTTTTACAAACTTGAATCCTTCGAGTGGATTCTAACTCCATCAAAATAACTAAACGTATGAAAATTTAAGAAGACTTGATAAACTAAAGGAAAGGAACTTGATAACTAAAGGAAAGTGAAATATGATTTTCTATCCTTCATTCCCTTAATGTCATACGCTTACAACGATTTATAGACAAATGATTAACTAACCACTACTACACTACTTAAGATAATGGAGCATAATGAAACATGAGAAACTAATCTACACTATTAAGAAGAAACGTGAGAAACCAACTAAGACTAATTGCATTACTAATATAACTAACTTGACATGATCATTTAGTGGTGTGGCAAATACATGCCCAATAGCATTCACGTAATTATTCTCAAAACTCCCCTTTTATATATTTATGTTTATAGATATAGATTATAATTATAGATGAGCCGAGTAAGTAAAAATATAAATTTCCAAAATCATAAGAGAAAAATCCATTAGGTTTTAAATGAAAATATAAATAAATGAAACCATATTCCTTTAACATTTGATGAACTGTATCAGTATTACAAATATATGTGTCCTATTTTCAAATTTATTCCTTTAACATATTGAAATAATGGCCCTGTATATCATAAAAGTTTTTATCTTTTAGTAATTCAATGTATTTAGTTTTGTTTCTTTTAGCAATCCAATGTAAATTATAGTACTAATAATGTATAGTTAACTTTTGCCTGACTCGTGGTACTCTCTCCATTCCAATAAATATGAAATATTTAATTTTCGTTATGAAATTTTATGTAGTGTTGTTTTGTTAGTTAATGAATAAAAAGTAAAGTAAAAAAGAAGAAAAGTATAGATGATATTGTTGCTATTTTAGAAACCGTTTTATTTCTAATAAGACAATCCAAAACGAAAAATCTTTTATTTTTAATGGGACAAATAAAGTATTAACTATTCTATGATGTCATGGAAAATGCTAAATATTTATTGCATGACTTTTTTTATTTGTGCATGTCTTTTTGTAACATCCCAAAAATGCCCTAGAAGGAATTTGCTATCTTGATTATGAAACTGGAAAACCAGGACTTCCTACGAATTAATATAATAATAATTGATAAAATATAGGTGATCTTTTTGAAAAAGGTTTAAATGTGAGGAGAATTAAGTATTAGAAATAATATTAGTTAAGTTACATATAATTAAGGTTTGTGGGAAATTGTTGATTAGATAAATGTGGAAATGGGGTTCAAGGTGAACGTGATAAAATATATGCTGATGAGATGTACATAAATGTGATCATCTGTGATGATGAATCTGCGATGATGTCTGTCGATCTGTCTGTGTTGATGTGTTATGTTGGAAATTGTTGGAAATAAAGTATACTTGTATGTGCTTATGCCCCGTGTTTGAGTGTGTTCTGTTGGTACAATTGGGATGCCATAGGACAGCAGCGCTGCATTATTTATGATCTTTCGTCTTTTGGATAACCGAAGTGAGGATCGTCTACTATTTGTCTCTGATCTGTCTGAATCTGATCTCTCTGATATGCACCCTTGCGGGTGATCTCTGTTTGCACCCTAAATGGGTAGTCTGTGCGGAGTCCTCTTGAGGACAAAATCCACGTCTGAATCTGATTCTGTTTCTGATCTGGTCCGCGTACCCTAGTCTGTCGCTAAGCACTTAATGGGGCAATATCTGTTTTGATATGTGATAATGTTGGTGGTCGCTATATGCACCTTGAAATGTGACGATGTTGTGATTTGACTGTGTTGATGATATCTGGATTTTTGTGTGTTGTTGATTATGTCTGTGATATTTGTCTGTGTTATTATTGTGGATAAGAATGTGAAGTAAAGTTATAAATGATCGAATGCATGACTTTGAGTATGGAAATAGAACGTAAGACCGATTGTGGGAAGTAATACGCTTATAAGATAATTAAATGAGCGTGAATAAATAATAATTGAGGCTAATTGAATATATATTAAATATGGAATTACGTACTTTGTAAGTAAGTATATGTAGAATTGTGATGCAATGAGATAGTATTGGTATGAGAAATTATTTGGAAAATATGGTATATGTATTTGTTTTGATGATGAAAGACGTGTGTACCATGTAAATGTGTTTGTAGGTGGACAAGAATGTGATGTGTTAAGAGACGTAATGTAAAATGATTCATGGAGATAAAAATAAGCAATTAAAATGTTTGTTAGTAAACCTTTGTTTTTTTAAAAAAATATATTGAATTCTATAGTGTGGGTATTGTTACTGAGCTGTCAAGCTCACCCCTCCCATTACTTCCACCCTGCAGGTTAAGTGATATAGTCTGTATTAGAGAAGCGCAGCGGCTGCATCCTTCACAAGTCACTAGTCTATTGTGGAACTTTAGAAAATGGTGGCATGTTTTGTATAAAGTTTTTGATAGTCTTTTTCAGCTGCAAAGTTGATATATATATTTTTTGTGTAATGTAATTTTATATATATATCAAAAAAATATGCATGAGTGTCGGTGATACCAGATCGTGACATTACTTACTCGGTGAGTTTACCTATCGAGTAAAGGGTGTTACACTTTTGTTGAATAAATAAATTAATACATTAGGGCTGGATCTATTCATAAATTTATAGTATAAAAATAAAAATAAAAATAAATTTATTAGCGTATGGTATTTAAAATAAAAATATTATTCGTGCTACAAAATTAAACTGCATATATGATATATCCTTAATCCTCACACGATCCATATATTAATGCCCTATATACATATATAGTGTGCTAACAAAGTAACAATTGATACATTTAAAAATTTATGGATAACAATTGAAAGTTATACAAGTACATTTAAAATGAACAACTCGAATTTGCAAAATAGATTAAATTACAAATCAATTGAGATATAGAAGAGTAAAATCGGCGAATTAAAGAAATACTCTAGTGGAATAATATTCATTTAAATATCAATTGCTTGAAAATTAAAGTGTAGTAGTAGTAGTAATTGGCAAATTATGTGAGCATTGTTTACGAAATTATCAAAGGTAAGGGACTTGACTGCAATTAGGTAAAAAAATCGAGTAGGGTATATAAAGTCGGAACGGAGCCGTAATCCCAAATCAATCGCCTCAACTGAAAACCCTAGATTTTGGTGACATTCAAAATGGTGAGGGAGGAGCAACCCAACAAGCTGCGATGGGGGGAGCTAGACGAGGACGACGGCGAGGATTTGGATTTCCTGCTGCCACCTAAACAGGTTATCGGTCCCGACGAGAGCGGGATTAAGAAGGTCATCGAATACAAGTTCACCGATGATGGAAACAAGGTTAAGGTTACCACCACCACGCGCATCCGCAAGCTCGCCAACGCCCGCCTCAGCAAGCGCGCCGTCGAGCGCCGATCCTGGCCTAAGTTCGGCGATGCCGTGCACGAGGACGTCGGCAGCCGCCTCACTATGGTGTCTACGGAGGAGATCCTCCTTGAACGCCCCCGTGCTCCTGGTACAACAATTCTCTCTGTTTTATTTGTACACCTGCCGTTTTACAACTCCTGGCCACTAATACAATGATTAAATAGCGTATACGTTTCTGTTCATGATTGTTGGGTGTTTAGTGTTGTATTTTGGAGAGAAAATGTCGTCATTTTGTAGATCCTGATTGCAATTTCAAGTAATATGGCTCTTTTCTTGTCTATTTTGGTTATAATATAATCTGATTGTTTTTGAGATCGATCTATTAGCATCTATAGATTTTCAAGTTCAATTCTGCTCCGTTTATGAATTACCACAATCCACAAAATAAAGTTTTTGACTTCCTATGTATGATATAAAATAGGTGAATTATGACATTTTAGTTCCATCTAGTTCTTCTTTAATTGTTCGAGGATCACATGGATAGTAAATTCGAATTGAGTGACTGAGAAGTTTAAATTCCTTTCCTGCAATATCGCTCGCCCATCTAATTGGCACTGTAGCGTTTTGCAAGGTTGGGATTGAACCAGTGACATTAGTACATTGTCACCCTTGGAAGCTCACCTTTTTTTCGTTTTGTTTAAACACAAGTGTTCTTTTTATTGGTGGTTTAGCCAGGGTCTTTTAATGTGATCTACTTGGGGTTGCCGGATTAACTGAAGTACTCTTTATTTTATCCTGGCCATCATTACAACATCTTGGCTTGATGACTCATTCTTCCTTAATATGCTTACTTGTGTGGTTGGCATAGCAGTTTGGACATGTCTAAACTCATGATTACATGCTTTACTATCTCACATAGTCACATTTGTTATGTGGTTGTTCATAGATTAATCTTCTGATGGATGCAGTGCACCAAAAAGTTATGTCATGTGTCTTTGTTGTTGTTAACATGTAGAAATGTGCTATACCTGAAGACTGGCATGTTATGCATTAAAGTAGTCTGATTTTTGTGGCATTGTTTTCTTTCTTCTGGTATCATTGTTCCCATTCATGCTGCCATTACCTTTTCACATCTACATTTGAGATTACACACTAGGACTGTCAACGATCATTTTTCAGTCATTTTAACACTAGACATGACTTCCTTATGTTGTAATGTATTTGATCTACAAAGTGCTTCATTGTGACATTGATAAAGCAATGGTTTCTGTGGACCACAGATTTTCCAGCCCTCATGTATTTGGGAGTTGTGGCATTTTGCCTTATTTTCTTGTTTCTCATTTCAGTTTTATTGTGTTCTTTTATTTGTACTCGTACTCATGTAATTGACGAATTGACTAATAGGTACAAAATCAGAGGAAGCTAAGTCATCTGGCGATGCTCTAGCTCAAATAAGTAAAGGAGGTGCTGTGCTCATGGTATGTAGGACTTGTGGGAAGAAGGGTGACCATTGGACCTCTAGATGTCCTTACAAGGATCTTGCTCAACCAAGTGAGACCTTTGTTGATAAGCCGCCAACTGAAACTAATCCTGCAACAGGTAGTACAAAGGGCGCTTACGTTCCTCCTAGCATGAGAGGCGGTGTGCCTGAGAGTCGCGGTACTGACATGCGGCGTAGAAATGAGGAAAACTCAGTCAGGGTTACCAACCTATCTGAAGACACAAGAGAGCCCGACTTGCTTGAGCTTTTCCGTCCTTTTGGTTCAGTGAGCCGAGTTTATGTTGCTATTGATCAGAAGACTGGGACAAGCAGAGGTTTTGGTTTTGTCAATTTTGTCAACAGAGAAGACGCTGAGAGGGCCATCAACAAGCTTAATGGGTATGGATACGACAATCTCATCCTAAGAGTTGAATGGGCTGCTCCTCGGGCGAACTAGTTATTGGAACGCATAAAAAGTGCATATGCATTCTTGGTCATTGAGGGAGACTAGTGGGAGAAGATGGCAACATTCGATTTTGTCTGCACCAGGTCGTGTGATGGTTTATTGATTACATTCAACAAGTATAAATTTGGAGTTTTTATCAGTTATATTCAACTAGCATGTGGAAGAGGGCTTATCTTCTTACACAATCAGTTTTTACCAAGTAATTTTATGACTGGAAATGCTATTGTCGTATGTTGTACATGCGTGCTATATTTAGTTGTGTTTATCTATAATGTTAAATAAGTAGTGGAGTATTCTGTCATGGGTGGGTTGGGTCGGGAACTTGGGGAGGAGAAACATATCAAATGCTCTTTGTTAGGTCGGGCTCATGGAATGTATTGAGTTATTTAAAATCAATTCAAATTATTAAAAAAATGTAATATATAAAAAATAAATACCAGTAGTCGTACACAATTATGGAATGTTTATTACTTGGAACGTTATCTTATCCATGAAAACACCACAATTGTATTGCTATTTATAGTTAGGTCTTGTATACCTACATTTTTATCCCCATATAAAAGGTGAGAATAACGTGCGACTTCAAAAATAAATTTTCTTTTCTGCAGACTATGATGGATAACTTTCTGCATCCTCTTTTTCCTTCTGCTCTCTGTTTGCCATTTTCGATGTTATCTTAAAGTCCCTTCTCACAGCATGTGTGCATTAGCTTGCCATCAACATCCCTCTCCCTTGTCATTGATCTTAAATGCTTATGTTCATATTGATTCTCAGTTTAGGAGCCTGACCATTAGCTGAAAGTATGATATCACATTTTGACCGAGACAGTGGATTTTTGGGGAAAGAGGATGCAGAAAGTTATCCAACCTAACCTTTCCGAAAATGAACACATGCACACGTTTTACTCTAGCTTGCGTTCATACCCGCCCTACTTCAGCATGTTCGCAGCAGCCAGATACCTGGTGGAGTTGTGGTCTTGGTGTCTCATAACGGGAAAAGTTTTGACATCCCCTTTCCTAAAAAGTGGATTTAGTCGTTGCTCTTGTGAGATTCCTCCAGATTGGTTGTTTGCCGACACCCTGCCCCAGGCTCGTTTAGTGACGAAGAATAAACGTTGCTGAGTCGTTTCTTTCCATCTTCCTTCATATGTAGTTCATGCATGTAGAAAGTGATTCTCTCCGCTGGAATAATAGTAAGATGCTTCTTCTGTTCTTTTTCTGGTGCAATTGGGCCATCTTGGACTGAACCAAAGACCTTGTTCGCGAAGTAAACTAATGCACATATGGTTCAACCGATTGGGAGAGAATCAACAGATTCCTACACTGATATGATGAATTGAGTTTATTTGAACCATTTCACACTACTCTCATATGCCAATCTATCGTATTCAAAATAAATAAAGAACACTAATTCAAAATTAATAAATAAAAAACACTAAAATATATATATGTGGCGTCGAATGTCAAATACTAATTGTATTTTACCAAGTTGAAGAATGAGTCCTTACAAGAGAAGATTTGGGCTAAAACAAAGGCGTTCATTCGTGTACACTACAATATCCTCCAACACAAAAGGATGGAAAAAGGAAGAATGAATATGGAATTCCTCAAGACTATACATGATGCCGGAAATTCTACAGGGAAGAAAGAAACCACGAGGAGGTATTAACTGTAACTGTTTTTGACATTTAGTAAGATAGTCGGTGACTGGGAAAACTTGGAAATCTGACTCATTGGCTTGAGAGTATAATCATATAACCATACCAGCTTATCATAGCTTAGAAGATAATCTCCTTCAAAACTAAAAGTACTAGCATCACCAAACACATAATAATAAGAATTGTCGCGCACATAACCATGCCACCTTGTTTTTGACTTCTCTCAGCCTGCAATTTCATTTCATTCCAACACAAAATTAATTGGCAAATAATTCAAGATCTATCAAAATTTAAGTATGGAATATCCACATGAAAGGCTGCTGAAAAAAGAGACTGGACCTTCTGAAGTTGTTTCAAACCATCTTCGACTGAGGCTGCAACATTTGTTATATTGTAATCGATCCTATCAACAATAGTCCCCTGTTTGAAGGCAAAGTAAATCAAATTGACATCTTCTATATTAGTAGCGATTGAGAAAAAGCATATAACATCCAACCTGATCGATGACTAAAACTGACAAATCCTTCATAATTTGAGCAAGTTCACTGACAGATTCCACCACCTAAAACCAACAAAAATTCCATAAAAAACGCAGCATCTAGCTTGCATACAAGAATCATAAATCTTCTAAATTACCTGTTGAATTTCTCTCTCCCTTTCTGCAGTGAATGCTTCACTTTTCTTTAGTCTGTCCATTTGATGTTCACTGAATCCCTAAAACATAATCACGTTGGCAACCAAATGGAGGTTAAGGATGCACTCATGACATAATTCGACGATTGTATTCCCGGTACGGGGGTGAAGAAACAACAGTCAGAAGGTGATCGAAGACTCTAAAATGATTATAAATTTCTAAATAAATGGAAAAAGTTAATCTAGGAAAGGTCATCTTTCATTCCTTCTTATCCTCACTTTCAATGAGAAACGTCTGATAAGGTTCACTGGTCACAGGTAAAAAAAATCCGAACTCAGCCCATGTTTAAGCAGTCATCTAGCAGGACCTTGTAAAAGCAAGCAGGGAAACTCATTTTCCTATTGATGTAATGACCCAAAAAATGATATAGGCATCCACCTTGATAAAAAAAAAACAGTGAATGAGTTTGGCAGGTTGCAGTAGCAAATGGTTGAAAATAGGTTATTCTTGCATTAGTAACCAAGCTTGAGGTCGGAATTCTAAACGTTGTTGCTATCCCAGTAAAAGTACCTAGTTAGTTCTACAAGCTGTTGGTTCAAAGATTCGAAGATACCATTTTTACAACTCACTTCAGGTCATAGGAAAGTAGGAAACTTCTGATACAACTCATACAACAAGACAAATATCAAGACTTCTAGAACTGTTGTTGGACTGACACTGATGATGCTACAGTTAGTACCAAATGTTTCGATGGAGAATATCCATTCTACTAGAAATTCCTATAAGCTACATATACATGCATGTCAGCTTTTTGCCCAGTTTACTGAACACAGAATATTTGTTTACTATTCCAACCACGACACTAAAACCATATGGATAGAAGCTTAATGTCATATTCAAAAGAGAAACCCACTTACTATGTCATCCATATCATAATCATCATCTCTTGTCGACTTGCTTCCATTTATGTTCATTTCCAAGTCAACCCCATCAGAACCCTACACAGAATGGCAGGAAATTAGAGTTTGGCCTATACAAGAATGCTAAGGTATTACCCATCACAATAAGGGAAGTTTATTATTTAACTGAAACAAACTTGATCGAGATTCACATTCTGATTCTGGATGAAGGCGTCAGGAAAGAACTCATACCTCTTTCTGCTGCCGGAGCCGTTTCAAATATGTTGATTGTTTCTTTCGTAGCTCCATTGAGAGGGTCTGAAGCTCAGTAGCTAATGACCGCTGTGAAAGCAATAGTGCACTTTAAGTAAAATCTTGCATTAATACATGGAGCACAAGCTTTCATAACACGGGCATAATGAAGACTAAAACTGATCCCTAGTATAATAGTAGGAAAATATGCATAACATGCCACATGAGCAGCATTATGTGGTCAACAAGGTAATCGCAGGATATGCAAAATCATTTCTGTGATGGATGAGAGCTACAGGGACCACAGTTTTTATTCAATTTTATTCTATTAAACATCTGCATCTGAAAGTAAAGATCACCAGATGATTGACAGTTCCATATGAACTACAGAGAGAGACTAGCTGGGGAGAACATAATCATCAATCTCATCACCAGGATTATTACCAAAAACATCCTTTCTAAATAGCAAACAATGACCTAACATACAGTTCTTCTGCTTGCATTTCATCAGAAACTAATTTTATCACGTAAACTGACTTCTGTGTGTTTCTATCAGAGTTTGTCATCCTGTAGAGCTAAGCAAGTAGAAGATCATGGAAATGGCTTATGTTCGCATACTGTTGAGGGAACTAAACATTATCACAAGTACATATGATTTCATACATCATACATTTCAGCATATAGAAGATTATACATTATACCTGGACATTTTTCCTGATATTTGAATCCTCTGAAGGCCCGCCCGCAGAGAGTCTTTGTAACCTTTTTTCTGACTTTTTCAAAAGATCGGTTATCTCTTGTGTTAGTGCCTCAATCTGACGTTGATCCTCTTTACCATCTCCAAATGAAGGCATTAAAGCCTTGGCATGAGCCTTTGATAACTCAGCCATCTTCCCTCTCACACGTTGTACGTTAGTCGCTATTTCTTCAGATACATCCACCCAAGCTGGTGGTAAACCTACTGCAACTGTTCCCCTACTGCGTTAATAATTTTATTTTTAAAAAAGAGGATCAGTTAGACCAGGTGGTATGGGGTCTTTGCTTGTAGCAATATACAAGAACGTCTGTATCATAGTAACAGAAGAAGCTGTTGACAAGCGAAAAGTATATTAAAGGCTCCAGCTCACTGAATAATCATGCTCATATTTTATTATACTACTATGAGTGGAACATATAAGCATATTATGAGCTATTCTAGTAGTTACCAGAGTAGCACACATGCAATGCACATAAATGGACGATAACATAGTTCAGTTTGCAAGTTATCACTTCTGACTTTATTTTTCAAAAGATGGAAAAACACTTAAAATTTGATCACGTACAGTGACAAATTCCATAACCTATTTGCAAAAGTGAGATGGTATTAAGTCCTACTCCTAGGATATAACCAGCCATCTACGCTTGGACTCCTCCGCTTTACATAATTAATACTCCACTTTACACGAGGCCACATGCAAAGCATTGTTATACAATTCAAAGTGTCGGTGTCGGAACCAATTATAAGGACCAATAGAGATGGTTCCTAAGCTTGAGAAGCTGAACTAAGGTGACATTACAGCGAAGGCATTTGGATAAATTGCTGTGCCCCCAGATCACAATTATGAATTAGAATTATTCTCGGCCACTATGTGGTGCACGCCCCATCCATTTCATAATGACATTGTAGCCAAAAGGTTTCTAGGTAATTCACGTTCTACTTGACTAGGTACTTTTTTTACATGCATATACAACTAGGTACTAACTCAAGCAATCTGCATAAGTTGTGGTAGAAGACATGAAACATGCTTAGGCTTTCAAAATTGAGTTGGTTCTCCTCTCACCCGTCTCCATGGTTTCGCAGTGATTGAGGATTTCGGATTGAACAATTGAATGTTAAATTTTCAAGGTACTATCATAACGAACTCGATCATTTTCTTCGGTGAATGGTTTATGGATGCAATAGAGGCAAAACATATCTCATAGCATACAATCAGTCAAATCAATGCCACCCAGATCATCAGCTCAAGAACTGATACAATATTGGATTGATCTAAAAAAAATACTAATTCGTAGCTAATTATAAAAAAACGAAACAAATAAATCCGAGTAGCAAAAGCAGACAGCACAGTAGATGAACATTACAGTACCTGGAGGTTCCGGGATCTTCAGTGCTAAGAGGAGTGTAAGATCGATTAGGGTTAAGCAAGGAGGCGGTGGAGAGCTCGATCACCGCTCTTCCGCCGGAGCTCGAGGAGCCCACCGGAGCCCTAACGCTCTTCAAGGCATCCCTATACCTTCTAAACAGAATCGTCCGATTCCTCGTCGCCATCAAAACAAAAAAACAAGAGACGAATCAATACCTTCACAGAATCTACCAATATCAAATCAAATCGCGAAATTTGTTTAGTTTATGATAGATCTGAGAAGGATGGAGCGGGAAGTTGGTAAATTGGGTAGGCCCGGCTTGCAAAGGAGCCGGATTAACTGATAGATGTTGCCTGATTTGGTTGGCGAAATTTCGCACAAACGAAGAACTGTGAAAATGGTGGAAGTAGACGTATGTGGGGCCTATTTAGCTGCCACGCAAATTAATTAAGCTTATTAATATACTCCATAAACCATAAAATTTTATAAGTTTTATAAGGTTTTCATCACACATATATTACAAACAAAATATAGTCAATGTTAAAAATTGTAAAAAAAATTCAACTCACAATCAAACATTTTACAATATTATTCCTAAAGTATCAAATTGCGTACTGTAAGAGACATATTTTGTCTATTTTAACTACTAGTTACTTGGTTTTAAATTTACTTTTGAAGTAACTAAGTACAGTATCCTATTTTAGTGAAAAGACCTTTTTTTATTGAGTATATTGCCTATAAAATCATCATCAAATTTTGATTTGTCCTATACCTAATTTTAAATTATAGTACATCACAAAGTTTCTAAATTTTCTTAATTATTTATAATAACTTATTTATGAGCAATTTCATTCTATATTGTACTAAATTTTGGTATTGTTAATAAAATTATGACTTTAATGTGTATTAACAATATAAGTTTGAGCATAAGAAACTAAAAATAATAGCACAAATTTGATCAAATGAAACAAAATTTTTAAAACTTCTTGATTTACTTTAACTTTTGATAAATATAAGATAAACCAAAATTTGATCAATTTTTATCAAGGTAAACACAAATAACTCTAGTTTATATTTACCAATTAACTCTAGTTTATTCTTACTATAAATCTATTTGTCCATGCTCTATCATACCCTATGCAACACGTCCAAGCGGTTACTGAACTGGATTTGAAGATTTAACTTGTAAAATTTTTAATAACAGAGAGTAACTATCGGTGTCCTATGCAACACGTCCAAGCGGTTACTGAACTGAATTTGAAGATTTAACTAGTAAAATTTTTAATAATAGAGAGTAACTATCGGTGTGCCGGTTTTAGAATATTAAGAACCTAAAATTACTGTGTAGACAAGTAATAAGCTATATAGGACTAATTACCCTACGATAAAATCGAATAAAAGTTTTTCTAAAAAACAAGAAGAACATTTAGATGGATCTACAAATTTGCTTCAGTTTCTAATTAGTACTTCTATCATCCACTTTAATAGTACTAAAACAAAAAGGTAAGTTTTTAATAACTCTGTTACTAAGAAAAAATTAGCAGAGTAAACACTAAACACCTAATGAATCCAAATAAGTTTAAAATGTTAATGATATGATGATTGACATTTGGCAAAGCCCGATTTTGCATTTACTTCTCCTTTATTAATGAATGAATAATATAAAATGTGTGTGGAATTAGATTAAGAAAAAAATGAATGAATAATATAAAAGGTGTGTGGAAGACAACTCTCTGCTTCCTTTCGGTGGATTTTCATTTCACCTTTGCAAAGGCAGCCAAGCCCCCTCCCTACCCTTCATCTCATCCCCATCATCGTCTCTCTCTCAACTCTCATGAATAATTCCTTGATTGGTTTGATTTGATAAGCTCTTGAGAAGAAGACAGCTCGGGATTTGCACAGAAAGAAATCAAATTATATTTTTTTTTTTTTGGGGTTGACAAGAAAGAAGCCATGGATTCTAATTCCTGGGCTGCTCGTTTGTCTTCTGCCTCCAAGCGCTATCAATCTGCTCTTCAATCTCGATCTGGTAAAAGCCTCGCCTTTTTATTTTTGTTTTAAGAAAAAACTCTTTTTTACTCTCTTTATATGGGGTTCTTGTTAGCTACTGTAATGATTGATGTAGTCTTCGTTAAATATTGATGGGCTTCACCTGTGTTGGTGGGGCGGTGATTTTCGTTTCAAAGATTGAGCTTTTAATCTAGGGTTTGTTGAATCTCTGTATGATTTCATTTGAGGTTGCCGTTATCTGTTGATGCCTATGCTAACTGTGTTTGGTTTCTATGTCAAGGAATGAGTACCTTCGAGGTTTTGTTTCATCCTATACCTTTTTACGCATGTGTTTGTAAAGATTGGATTTTTATGGACTTGCTAAATCTCACAGCTGCATTTGTGTGTGCTATTCTTGTATTTTTGGGGTTGATGGGCTTCTCGTTGCTTTTGTATCACCTATAGGAATGAAATGGGATGGCTTTGATGCAGAAATGCTTATGGGCTTTGAGGAGATTGACATGGATGATGATATAAGAGAGGAATATCCCTGCCCTTTCTGTTCGGACTATTTTGATATTGTGGGACTTTGCTGCCACATTGATGACGAGCATCCCGTAGAAGCCAAGAATGGGGTGAGTGTGAGTCCAATTATATCACTGTACAATTATGGGCAAAAACTTAGGCATTGTTCTGGATTGTTTGGGATGTCTCTCTGGATATTATTGGCCTTCCTCAGCCGAAACTTGTCTCACTAAATGGTCATTTCTTAGTTACATGATGTAATTTATTTTACAAGCAAACCAATTTTATATCTGGAAATGATAATTTACATGTCTTTTGGGGTACTATAGCATTTGTTGAGATGAGTCAATTTTGAATATGTAATCTAGGCAAGACTCAGTATGTCCCAGATGTTAGGAGATTATATGTACAACTTTTCAGTTCTTCAACAGTTCAACACCACAATTGTTTTTCTTGTGATGTAGTCAATTCGTTGTTATAGATTCAAATCCTGGTTGTTAAGGATCCTTTGTTTAAAAGCATACTGTTGATATTCATTCAGATGCTTTCTCTAAGAAAAACTACTAATATATGCTCTATTCCTGCAGGTATGTCCAGTTTGTGCAGTGAGGGTGGGTGTTGATATGGTAGCTCATATAACGCTGCAACACGGGAATATTTTTAAGATATCCTTCTCAGAAAAGTTATCATTTTCAAATATTTTATTCGTTCTTGAAGCCATTACTTGCAGTTTATTGTCCACCATGTATTATTTTCCTATGTACGTCCTTTTAAATAATCTGGCACAAGACTTCTACTAATTATTGATGCTGCAATTCACAAAATTGGATTTTAAGTAATCAAAGTAGCATTGTGCAGATGTAATGCAGGTCATGTTATATCTAAGCTCAAATGGCCGTTTCATTTGTTCCTATAACAGATACAATTGCATGCTCTATTCCTTAAATGACCAACAACTTTGAATTCCTTGACTAAATATTACATGCAGCGCAAGAGAAAATCACGAAAATCTGGTTCCCATTCTACTCTTTCCTTGTTGAAACGAGAGCTAAGAGAAGGGAACTTACAGTCCCTTTTTGGAGGATCTTCCTGCATAGTTTCTTCAAGCAATGCAGCCCCTGACCCGCTTTTGTCCTCATTTATTATGCCAATGGATTATGAAAGCGTTCCACCACACTCTTCAGCTGATTCGACAATAGCCAAAAAAAGCACAACTGGGAGCATTTCAGAGAGGTTAGTTGATTTTAGTTGTAACAGTGTTTCCTCTGATTCTATGGATCTATCGTGAGACAGCATTTGATGCAAAAGTTCCCCTATAACTGTGTTACAATACGTCGACGCACAAGAAGACTCGAATCAACACTCTCGATATATGTGTATTTGTGGCACTCGTGACTCTGAAACCGTGACTGAGAATTTGCACCAAAATCTGATTGCCTATAGAAAGAAGCTATCTTTGCAAACTGGAACTTTAGGAAGGTTATGATTAATTTTAAAAGATGATTCAGATGATATTTCTGAAGTTCTCATTATGATTGTATACTTGGTTTTACATTTATGGGTTTCTTAACTACAAATAGTTGCTTTAGGTGTATTTTAGTGAGAACCCTGAATTGTCCAGAGTGCGCTTGATAATATGAAGCCCTGTAGGGTCTTCATGTTAAGCATGTGATTTTTTTTATCTTCCTAGTGTTTAGTAGGTGTTTTAGGAACCTAAACAGTCACTAGAAGTTAACATTATTTTAGATGCTTAGGAAATCCTAAACTATCATGATTTCCCATGGGTTGATGGGATAAATTGTTGTCGGATTCCCATCCGTGAGCTGACAGTACAAGTTAGTAACCGTAATAATCAGTAAGCTCCAAAGTGAGATGACCTGTTGATGTATTTTATGTCTCTGGTCTTAAAATAAGACCATTTATTAATTCTCTGTTTTTGTGCTTTTCGGTCAATTTGTGTATTAGGTATTTTCACAATGTTTTAGTTTTGGTTCTTAATCTCACTGTTGTGCAGAATTCCTCCAATGTCGATCAAAGATCATGAGGAGAAATCGAGGAGAAGTGACTTTGTTCAAGGACTGCTGCTGTCGATGATAATTCCTTAGTCAGCTCAAGATGGAAAGGCCTTGGCATGGAGAATGAAAAGTAAAATAAATTTGTAGCAATAAATGTAATCAATGTTATGTAGAGATTAGTTTTAGGTGTTGAAGATTGATGATGTATTTTTCTTGTTGAAAAAGAGTTATGGACTTGTCGCATTAGTAATTTGCATTATTGTTGAGTGTAGTATTAGTACAAGTCGGCATATATTCTGGCTTCCAAACAGCCCAATAGTCGAATAGGCAACAACGTCGTTCAATTAAAAAAAATAACAATCATCAAATTTAATTTAGATAAAGATTTTGAAAAAAAATCATAAATTTATTTATTCATCACATCCGGCGAAAAACAGTATCTCCATTGAAATCTTGTCGGCCTTGACCCGCAGCATGAGCTATCATCCTCTACAGACCACAGCCTTCAGCTCTCCTTTTTGGAGAAATCCGTGTTGATTTTCCTGAATGTTTTTTGTATTTATTATTTTGGAGAACTATGATAATTTTACGGAATTTCATATGAAGTGATCATCACTAATGTAGTGCATATGCATATGATATGCACACACACAAAGAACTATACGCACTTAATTGATGCGAGTACATTGGAAATGGCTAAAAATACTAGTATTGTTAGTGTTCTTGGTTGCAGCATGTGTCCAATGCATTCAGTTCTTTGAATGGTCTATCTAAGTTACTTCCCTCCGCTCCATAGTAATGGAGGCAAAACTTTTCGGCACGGAGATTAAGAAAAATTGTGTTAGGTGAGTTAAGTAAAGAGAGAATAAAGTGGAAAATGAAAAAGGTAGAGAGATGAAGATAGAAAAAAGTAAGAAAGAGTAAAGTATGTGTGGAAAAATGTGTTGACTTTTACTAAAAAGGGAAATGACTCTATTACTATGGAACAGACGGCAATGGAAAAACGCCCCTATTACTATGGAACGGAAGGAGTATGATGTGGGGTTATTATGCACCAACATGTAACTGGTGTAATATAATGCTTATGAGATTTATATTAGTTCCCTATTACATATTATAATAATGCTTTTGACATCTACATATTTTAAGGGATGATAATGTCGTGTCTTTCAATACCTAATGGTTACTTAAAGCCGCTCAATATTGTTACATAGAGCGAGTCAGTTTAACAGGAAGCTTGGGAGTGGTGAGGGCAGCCAGCAAATTACAAAAAAAGTTCAATTACCGACGGAATTACCGGCGACCGCCGATCCATTGGTAATTCCATCGTAATTACCACCTGAAAAAGGTGTTACCTACGAATTCGATAAATTATCGACGGTGTTACTGACGACATTTCCGAAGGACATAGCTAAAAACAAATTACCGACGTGCAATTTTCCAACGGATTGCCCTTTATATCTGTAGAGGCTATGCATGAGCTACACATGTTCGTATGTGTGCTAGCCGCCATGCAAATTTTTTATAGTCTGACCCACATGGCCTTAGTAAGGCTTAAGGTAATTAGTTTAAGCTAGCTTTTTGATTCCTTAATTAAACACTGAACTGTTGATAGATGTAGTATATGATAGTAACTTATTTTGGCCTAACATGTACAGATGAAGATGTGAGATAATTGGGAATTACCGATAGCCGTCGATCTGTTGGTAATTAACAAATTACAGACGTGCAATTTTCCAACGGACGATCCTTTATATCTATAGCGGTTATGCATGAGCTAACACATGTTTATATTTGTGCTGGCCGCCATGAAGATTTTTTTATAGTCTGACCCACATGGCCTTAGTAAGGCTTAAGGTAATTAATTTAAGCTAGCTTTTTTATTCCTTAATCAAACACTGAACTGTTGATTGATAGTAGTATGTGATAGTAACTTATTTTTGGCCTAACATGTACAGATGAAGATGTGGGATAGTTGGGAATTACCAATGGCCGCCGATCCGTTGGTAATTAACAAATTACCAACGTGCAATTTTTCAACGGATTGTATTTTATATCTGTAGCGGCTATGCATGAGCTTCACATTTTCATATTTGTGCTAGTCGCCATGCAGATTTTTTTATAGTCTGACCCACATGACCTTAGTAAGGCTTAAGGTAATTAATTTAAGCTAGATTTTTTATTCCTTAATTAAACACCGAATCGTTGATAGACAGTAGTATGCGATAGTAACTTATTTTTGGCCTAACAAGTACAGATGAAGATGTGGGATAGTTGGGAATTACCAACGGCCGTCGATCCGTTCGTAATTAACAAATTACCGACGTGCAATTTTCCAACGGACGGTCCTTTATATATGTAGCGGCTATGCATGAGCTACACATGTTCATATTTGTGCTAGCCACCATGCAGATTTTTTATTCATGTTTAAGATAATTAATTTAAGCTAGCTTTTTGATTCCTTAATTAAACACTGAACCGTTGATAGACAGTAGTATGTGATAGTAACTTATTTTTGGCCTAACATGTACAGATGAAGATGTGGGATAGTTGGGAATTACCAACGGCCGCCGATCCGTTGGTAATTAACAAATTACCGACGTGAAAATTTCCAACGGACAATCCTTTATATCTGTAGCGGCTATGTATGAGCTACACATGTTCATATTTGTGGTAGTCACCATGCAGATTTTTATAGTCTGGCCCACATGGCCTTAGTAAGGTTTAAGGTAATTAATTTAAGCTAGCTTTTTTATTCCTTAATTAAACACTGAACCGTTGATAGATAGTAGTATGTGATAGTAACTTATTTTTGGCCTAACATGTATAAATGAAGATGTGGTATAGTTGGAAAAAGAATCTAGAATTGTAGATCCAGAGAGGCTCACAGGAAGATTTACTACAGATTTGACCTACAAATGGATTGTAAGTATATTCAACTTTTTTCGATTTTTAATTTCAATTCAATTTTTTTTGTAAAAATTAATTATGTTCTCACATTTCTTTTTGGTTTGTGACAGAAATGTTTTTTTCAGCAATTCTCCGGTCCGTGGCAAAAGTTGAGTACTTCATTCTACGCTAGAGATTTATTTCGGTTAGTTTTATTTTTTACTCACATCTAATTAAATTGTATACCAAGATTTTAATTTAGAGACGTTTGGGGACTAGAAATCTAGTGTGAACATGGATCGGAGTGTGATAGGCTTTGAATCCTTTGAGTGGAAACAAACTCCTAAATTGGGAATTAAAATACGCAATAAATATAGTAAAAGAGATGTAGGAAAAGGAATACTTCACTAGGTGTTTGATAAACTGCCTCAAAGGCTTATAACATTTAAATAACAAACTACTGGAATGAATGGAGACGTGTCATCCTAACAACGTGGGAAAATTGATGAGATCATGGAAATATGCAATTCTAATTGACCGAGTCTTTGATGATAATAACAAAGACTCGGTCAATCAACACTTCAAATGTTTTTTTCGAGTAGTTGGGCCTTTTGATGTTGCGGGCGGGGCCGTCCATCTCCTTGAGTTTGGGCTGGGCGTTCGGGACGAACCTCATGCTCAGTTATATCAGAATGATACATTAACTTCTTAGGATGTCTGTTAAAAAAATGCAAGATTAACTGAAAACACGTTACTTTAATGAGTTTCTTTTCGTGATTGTGGCAGACTCATATATCAACCGATAATTCCTTCTATTTAAAAATATATATTCAACAAACCCTAGAAGATGATTACAGAGTGGTTTGTCGGCATAAAGTATGTCCTCATACCCTAATCATATCTATCAATTTATGTTAGATATGTTGAAAAGTAAAATGCGAAAAATAAAAGACTAATACAGAAAATAAAAGAACACTAAAGAACTATAAATAGGACTAATTCCTATGATATATATGGAATAAAGTAGATTGAAGAAAGTTAGTGGGATATGGGTTCCACTTATAAATACTCCATTCGTTCCGCGATAGTTGAGTCATTTCTTTTTCCGCACTCGTTTTAGAAAAATGATAATAAATAGTTAAAGTAAAGAAATAGTAAAGTAAGAGAGAGATAATGTTGATAAGACTCTTCTCTACATTATTCTTTCTCTTACTTTATTTTTTCTCCATTTTAACTATTTATTATCATTTTTCTAAAACAAGTGCAGAAAATGAAATGACTCAACTACAATGGAACGAAAGGAGTATTAGTTTTAAATGATATGTGAGTGGAATGAATTAGTGGAATGTGTGGCCTATTTACCATTTATGGTAGTTATGAACCGGGAATCCTATTCACGGATGGACCAAAATGGAAAAACGGGACTCTTATTCGCGGACGGAGGGAATAATATTTATATAATATTTCAACATATTCGGTGTATCACGGTATATCGCTGTATAGAAAAATTGATACTATTACCATACCGAAAGGTTTTGGGTACGGTTTCATAACGTAACGAAAATTGCGGTGTACCGAAAAATCGGTATTTTCAGTATTTTTTTGGTACGATAAAAGTGTTGTATTTCGGTATTTTTCCCTTCTCCTAATTAAAACAAGCCCGTCCCAAAATTTTATTCACACATTCGACTTTCATGTTAGGCCATGTCGACTCAATTATCTAATTAGGTCGGACTAGAACTTATTCTTGAAAAGACCATTTATTAGAATCAAGGCACACTACAAATTCAATTTTTCTTAAAATGTAATACTCCGTATTAAATAAAAAAATATATAAATAACTGGAAAAAAATATATTATATGTATTTATAGATGAAAATATAAAGTTAACAAAATAGGTCGAGCATGTCAGTTGGCCTCAGTTGGGCCACATCCGACTAAAAAAGTAATTGAATATGTTAGCTTAATTGAGAAATATGTCAATATTATTAATTGTACAATCAAAATTTAAATAACTAACAAAATAAGCAAAAAAAATTTAAATCACGATTCGTTTAATGCTCATTTGATGCCTATGCCTATGCCAAAGCCAATAGGGTGAATTATTGAATCGTCTCAACCTCTCTGAATTTGACCATGTCGAAAACTTATTTTGTTTTGTTTGTAATACTAGTAGCAAACATTTTGCAGCTATTTGTTGTTCATGGATGCGTCTTCCGTACTAAGAAGCGCAACGTTCACGTTTAAATTTTTTTCTCTACATTATTCTCTCTTACTTTACTAATTCTCCACTTTAACTAATTTATTATCAATTTTATAAAATGAGGGCAGAAAAGTAAATGTAATATCTATTGTGGGACGGAGGTAGTAAGCCATTGCAATTAATCCACAAAAGTGCATTTGTTAATTATTTAACACTAAAAATAATGAAGAATTAGATAGAATGTGTGTGTTATATTGCTAACTCAATACTTAATTGATAACTACAATTAAATAAAAGGCATTAGATATTTAAATTAAGGGTCTAGATCAGCCCCATAATGTCAATACAATCAACAAAAAACGTCAATAAGGGTATTAAGGTCAATTTTCAACAAATTAGTTGTAACTAACTTTTGAAAAATATCTCATAACTAAACGCATATAACTTTCTCGATTTAAATTATTTTTTCGCACAACATATATCAAATTAAAGATAATTTCATAAGGATTCTAACGAGATCTCACTTGTATATGTTTCCGATGTCAAAATTTGAAAATTTTTTCTAAAATTTTCAATTTTTTTGTACAACAACAAATGTCAACATGATATATAAAATATGTCAATATAATACATGCAGAATGTCAATATAAGTTATGTGTTAACATTTTCAAAACATTGTGTTGATATTCTCAAAGCATTGTGTTGATATTTTCGAAAAACTATTTTGACATTTTCATCCAAAACCCTAATTTAGTACTCCCTTCGTCCTGCTTAAGATGACACGTTTTTTCCTTTTTAGTTTGTCTCAACTAAGATGACACATTTCCTTTTTTGATAACTATCTCTCTTCAATTAATACACTCAACCACTTTTTCTCACTCCTATTAAAATATCTATCTTTCTTTATCTCTCTACTTTAATACTTACACCCACCTTCTCTCTCCAATTAAACACTTTAACCAATATTTTCTAAAATCCCATACCGGCTAAGCAATGTGTCATCTTAGCCGGGACGGAGGGAGTAGTTTTTTTTTATCTTTTCGATTTAATTAATAAAAATGAAAATTACACATGGCAAATTGTAGACCACAAGTTTTCTAAAATCCTATAGTCTTAAATTAATTATAGTTAGCAATTAAATGATGAGTTATCAATTGATCACTCCCCTATATAGAAATATATTAATAAATGAGTTATATTATTTCCATGAAAACAAATCTATATTTAGGCTTAGGCGTGAATATTTTTAAAAGAGACGGGGAATATTACTTGCCCTATTTCATTTGTGTATGTCTTGAGATTTTCGGGATTCCAATTAAATTACTCAACAATTAAATACTCCATTTCATAATTTATCACTCTTTTTTCTCTTTTCTAATTTATAACCGTCCAAATGGTAAAATACAGTTGTGTGCAATTATCTCAATTATCGTCCAATCGAGATTTTCATTAAAAAGTGCTCCCTCTTCAAGGTCGTCAAAAAAATGAGCAGGCTAAGGAAACTTTTCTCTACGTGTCGGTCCCAAAAGTATATGAATTTTAAGTAAAATATAAAATTTTATAAATAGTTTAATATTATAATTGCAACTATTCTTTTATTTTTAATATCCAAAATTTAAAAATAATTAATTTTTTTTTTAAATGTATGATAATTTAGGTGATAATGCAATTCAGTCCAACATGGCCCACTTCTCCGGTGGTCCTGGACAACCAAGTCCAAATTTATAGAAAGAAGCTCAGCCAGCCACTTCGTTGGTGACTCTGGGCTGAGTCAGACTCTGTCCATTTGTAAACTCTAGATTCAGATTAGACGTTATTGAATTATATCGTTACCAGATTGACTCAATAACAACTTACAAACCCTATTTATATATGCAACAAAATCGAAAAATTTGATTGGCTAGCTTCGTTTAGGATTGGGTAGGCTAAGGCAGGCAAAATAACTTCGTTTTATTTTCTTTTAACTCAATAGTTTCTTTTGTAACTATACTCCTTCCGTCTCCAAAAAGTATGAACATTTGGTTCGGGATAGGTTTTTATGTATAATTAGTAAAGTAAGAGATAGATAAAGCGTAGTGTAAGTAGTGTTTGTGGAGAGTGGACTAGACATCTTTAGTAGTGTAGTGTAATTGTGGTATAAGTTATAAAGAAAATGGTGTGTAGGGGTAATGTGTTGTTTAATTATTTAAAAATTAGAAAATTCATACTACCTCCGTCCCCTAAAAATGACAAATTTGTATATGGTACGTGTTTTAATGTGCAATTGATAAAATAAGAGGGAGATAGCAAAAAGTAAGAGAGATGGAGCAAAATAGTGTTAGTGGATTGTGAGGTCCAGTCTAGGGCTGGCAATTTTTTATACGACACGGACCCGCACAAAATTAACACGACACGAACACGCACGTTTAGGATTTGGGTCCTTATAGTGTCGACCTAATAAGAACCCGAAGATAACGGGTTGGGTCGGGTTTGGGTTATACGTTAAGGAAAAAATAATTATTTTTTATTAATTAAAAAATTATTAAACTTTAATTTTAGTTATTTTTGTTGATTAAAAATATTATTATTTTAATTTTAATTAATTAAAAATATTATACTTTAATTTTAATTAATTAAAAATATTATACTTTAATTTTAGTTAATTAAAAAATACTATACTTTAATTTTATTAATTACAAATATTAATTAAATTTTTTAAGAAAATATTATGCATAGATTTTATTAAAAAATAATTTTTTTTAATTATTTAATTTTATTATTTAAATTTAATATTAATATACTTTAATTTTATTATTTTGATTAAGAAAATAATTATTTTAATTTGGTAATTTTTTATTTTATCGTGTAATATCATGTTTAAATCGTATAATAACATCATGTTTAGTCGTTATCGTGTCGTTTCAAACTAACTTACTATCATTAAAAGAGAATTGACTTTTTTTTGGTTACACGGTAACACGCATGAATCCGACACGAATCCGTTGGATTAGGACACGATAAGAACCCGATGATTTCGAATTGGGGTGGGACACAATTGGGTTTGGTTGATAATGGGATGACACGGTAACGACCCAACTCGCACGATTTGACAGCTCATGAAATAAGTGATTCAAAACTTTCATTATTTAGACTTTGTCTGAACCCAAAATGAGAAAACTAGTCTATTTTTATAGAATGGAGGAAGGATTTTTTTATAACGGACTAAGAAGAAAATAATTCATATTTTTCCAAAAGACAAAGGGAGCAAGTTACTGCATTTTTGTTCATCCCAACAATTCTTTTTATTTACGGGATCCACGCCTTTTCACTTGTAAAAATAACCTAGCAATAGTAGCAAATATCATAAACTAATCACTAAGATTTGCAATACTAATCCAATTCCATTAATCATGGTAAACGATTAACTTTAGTGACTAGTTCATGTATTTTCTGAAAAAGGTGAATATGCATGCAATGGGATACGTGGGATGAAATCCTCGTCGATTCTTTCAATCTCTGCTGTGTGTGTGTGTGTGCGGATCAGATACAGAAAGAAGCGAGGGAGAAATAGGTTTCATTACCTACTTTTAAGTTTTAACCAACCACAATTAACCTCTAAGTATTTGTAGCAATGTTGATGAATAGGTGGATTCAAATATAGAAGAAAATACAGTGCACCTATCCACAAAACACAAGAATAAGGAATATATATAGGTACTTTTTTAATTGAACAAGATACCCTCCCATTCCATGAGAAAAACATCACTCCTGGCCAAAAAATGCAAAGAGGAATGTTTTAATATGAAGAAGCTATATTCATTTTATTTCAATCATGATACAGAACCAGGAGATTCAACTCTTACCAACAAACAACCTAAAGCAAGATAAGCACAATAACTTTGCAGCACAGTGAGATACTAAAAGCATATGGCTATCAAAACATGATTTCACACAATTAAATAACAAGTGCCTGGATAAAGAAATAGATTTCCAAAGATAGTTAATCACAAACGGCGGAGGCAGTACGGGATAAAGAATGACCCTGGCAGCTAAACTTGAAAATTTAACCATACAAGTGACTGATGAAATAAGTTCTACTCATTCTCACCATCAATTCATATGGAAAAAGAGTCTCATCCATAACTAGTTAAAACATGGCCCAACTTAGATAGTGAATGATTCATATGATTAAAAACATTCTGCATATATAAAATTCTAAGAAAGTGAGTAACAAAACGCAGCTTCTGGCTTACAGTGTAATCAAATAAGTGGTGCCCTCCAGCAGCAGCTAATGACAAATTGAACACTCATACTCCAGAAAGTTTACCAGAAATTCCTTCCTCTTCGTCCCTATCAGTTTTGATATCGTTCTTACTGTCTGTTTGCTTGGACTCCCGCTGGTTAGGAGCAGCCCCAACTCCTCCGGTGACAGACTGCTGATAGAAAACCCCTCCAACAATAGTCAGAAGCAAACACACCAAGCCAAAAGGAGTGGCATGCTTATCCCAAATCAAGACATTGATAGCAACAGTCAAAAACTTGTTCACAACCCCTGTAACTGTAAATGCAGTCGCAGATATCGCCTTTCTAGCTGCAAAGCCAAAAAAGCTAATGAGCAACCCAAACACACAAGACAGGGACACAGCAGAAAACGCAATGGGTTCAAGCAAATCCGCTCCGCTCGAGGATCCCAGAGCTGCAAACACATCAGCATACTCCCCTGTCAAAACCCAAAAGACGGGCGCCACCATCAACGACAAAAGATTATTGTACAACACAAATCCCCAAGTGTTCAACCCAAGATTAGTCACAATGTGTTTGATGTAAACCATCTCTGTGGTGATAGTCACCAAATAGGCGAAAGCCCAAGAATAAGCAGTCAGCGTGAACCCATTATCGGTAGCCACATACCCAACAGCACCCCCCAAAATGATCACCAGTGAAAGGAAAGTGAGTTTAGAAGGGCAAGGCTGTTTCCTAAACGCTGTGTCGGCAACCGCCACAAGAAGTGGAGTCAGAGATCTGAAAACAATAAAGGTATCAACATTGGCGTGACGAAGGAGATTCGTATTGGTGAAAATAGCCAGATAAAACACCAATGCTGCAGGCAGGAACTTCTTGGCTGTATCTAAATTGAAGGGATCGTGGTGCAAGAACCCAAATTTACCCAGAATCCAAACACCTGCAGCTGAAGTTAAATACTGAAGAGCAGTGAGCAAACCAGGGTAATTAAATTTGGTAATCGCGAATTTGTTGATCACAGCGAGCAGGCTGGAGCAGAGAGCATAGCCGATCACCAAGCTGCTGGTCGCGTAGTATTGCTTCGGCGCCTCCAGCCGTATCAGAGCCATCAGCGCGGGGGGTTTTTCAAATTGGAGAAATTTAGCTGAGTTGAAGCTAAATCTGAGTCGAATCAAATGGTTCGATTTGGATTCATCAGTTGATTGAGAGATTAACCGAAGATCTCTCACAGATCAAAAGGGGGTGAGGAGAAACCCTAAAAATTGAGGGGGGGAAAATAAGCAGGAAAAATTGGATACAAAATGTCAATGATAGTAGAATTAGGTAAATCAAGGTTAAATGCGTCGAATGGTAAACCGTAGAAAGGACGAGGAAGTGAGGATTGCATTAAATCTTGGAGGAAAAATCAATGGTAAAACCTGACATCCCAAGAAATCATTGAAGACAAAATGTATAAAGAAAAATATCTAAGTATTGAGATTGAGATTTACGACCGACAGAAGAAGCTTGTTTTGTTGGATTTTGGATACTACGACGCCATGAAATCAGGGAAGGAATTGGTGGCCGAAGAATTTCGACAAATATAATTCTTTAAGCTCGATGAAAATACAAGAATTTTACTTTTCTGGTCACAGCATATAAATTAGTGTTTGTATATTAGTGTCTTTTTTTTTTTAATGAGGTGGTCTCATTTTTTACTAAAATAAAAATATTAGTTATTTTATCCATATATTTTCTTTTCTTAGAACATCTCCGGTGGTGTCCTTTCCACTAGGACTTCCCACACAAAATTCATGTCACGTCATTACTAGGACTTCCCACAATAAAATAAATTCACAATTATTCAATTTACGGAATTAAAATGTCGACACGAAATACGGAAAAATTCGAATACTTCATTAAAAAAAAATTACATATTACTTAAAAAAAATACATAATACTTAAAAAAAACATAAATAAGTTAAAAATTACAACCCTCGGCTCTCACTCCTCCTCGTCCTCGTCCTCGTCCTCGTCGCCCGTGCCGCTGCCGCCTCCGACGTCCCCGCCCCCAACCTCGACGCCATAATCATCAATAGGTGGCATTCATAACTCGCGCCGACATGTGTCGACCACATCTTTGCACATCCTTTTGTACACAGGATCGCGCGTGCTATACCACCTATGCATGGTCTGACTCAGGGTCTTCGCTAGTTGCGCGCGGGCGAGACGAGCGTACTCATCTGGGGCTTCAGGGGCCTTCGATTCGACCTCGAAGGACCCGCTGTGGCTGCCGCTTCCCCTCGCCATCCGCTGCGCAGCCTTTTGCCCCATCGGGCGACGACGACGGCGAGAGTCTGGTCGTGGTAGCGGGGCCACTTCCTCGGCTTCGGGGAGCTTGTGCGAACCAGCACTGCTGCTGTACTCACCGGAAGAGTTGATCTTCGTCCGCTTCCAGCCCGAGTCGACACCCGCACAAAACTTTTGCGAATCTCTGACCACGAGAAAGGCCTCCCATTGGTCAAACACTTTGAACTTCAATTCTTTGTCAGGATACTGGGCCAAGGCCCGATTCTTCACATCCTCCTCACACATGCCGCTGGTCGCCATGCGCAGGTTGTTTTGGTAGAGGGCGGCAAAACGACCGAGCTTAGGCCTCAACCGATCCCACTGTTTCCGGCATTGCTCGGAAGTGCGAGGCCTCGCCCCAGCCTCACTAATGCGCTTCCACAATCGGTCAATATACTGGTTCGCCCCGATATAGGGGTCCTCGACTACACCGATCCAGGCCTTCGCAAGCGCGGCGTTTTCCCACACGGTCCAGATCGTCCTCCTCTCACCCTCCTCCTCTGCCCCCGTTTGCGAGGAAGAGCTCGGGGCTTTCCAGTTGCCCTTGCCCTTACCTCCGCCCCTGGCCTTGCCCTTGCCTTTGCCCCTGCCCCTTGCAGCAGGCTCCACCTCATCGGGAGTCTCATGGATCGGCGATAGCCCCAACTCCTGCCCCAACTGCTCAAAGGAGAAAGTCTCGATGCCAGCGTACTGAGTCTCCGGAACACTACTAGGGGAATCATCGGCCAACAAACCTATATATGGGCGATAGACAGATTCCCTAGGTGTCTGAGGGCATCATCCCACCCAACCCCCGCCATATTTGGCGACGTACCGCCCATCCCCGCTGCCCCGGGCATCATCCCACCCATCTGACTCATCCAATTGTACATATTTAAGAACATTTGGGGAGTAATCCCCGCCATCCCTGCCATTTGGGGATTCATCCCCGCATTAAAGTTTCCCTCCGTTCCGGCGGAAAACGGGGGTGTGTTTCCTTCGCTCGTGTTGGGGGAGTTCCTATTGTACTCCATTTAGAAATGAAATTTATAGATTTTAGAGAGAGAAACTTGTCAACACAAGTGGTGTGAATGAAATAAAGTTCAACGAGCCCTATTTATAGAGTTTTTTTTTTAAAATAAACTTTTAAATCCGGACGTCCGACCTATGCCACAGCGGCGGACGTCCGGTCGGACGTGGGGCGGACGGGCGAGCCCATCCGATTGGCGCACGGGACGGGCGTGTCCTACCTTTTTCTTCACAGCGGCGGACGTCCGGTCGGACTTCCGCGACGTCCTACCGCGACGTCCGCCGTAGGAGATGCTCTTATTGTCTTCACTCCATCTTTGCAAATATATGGCCTTCTCTTCATCTTTTCTCTGAACTAAACCCTCCGTTCCCTCATAGTTAAGGAAAAATTTTCGATACGAAGTTTAAGAAATGAATGTTGAGTATGTTAAATAAATAGATAAAAAAAAGTAAGAAAAAGAAAAAGATAGAGAGCATAAAGCAAAAAGTGAATAAAATAGAGTGAATAAAGTAAGAGAGAGTAAAGTAAGAAAAATAAAAAAAAGTTACTCCCTCCGTCCCATAGTAGACGTCACACTTTCATTTTTAGTTTATCCCACAAAAGATGTCAAATTTCTATTTTTGGAAAAAGTTCTCTCTCACATAAATATAAAAATTATATTTTCTCTCTTCATTTAACACACAAAATAAAACCTCTTAAAATCTCGTGCCGTCCCACAGATGTGACATATTTTGTGGGACGGGGGGAGTACTATATATGAAAATGACTCAACTATTAGATAACTTTCCGAAATGGAGAATATCCTTTCAAACAGGACTCTTCAGAAATCTTTTAAGAGTGTGATAGATTGGGTTAGCTTCTCATAATTGTTCTTTAATAAAAAACACTTAGGGCTTGCTTGGTATGATGGAATGGAATGAGGTTGGAATGGAAAGAAGATAGGAATGAAATGTCAATTTCCTTGGATTTCCTTTGCATTTTCATCCATTCACTCGTTCATTCCATCACACCAAGCAAATGAATAAAATGGAAGTAGGAATCACATTCCATTCTACCATTCCATTCCATCATACCAAGGGATTTAGACAAACTTGCAATCCATGAATATACTAAAAATCAATTCCTAAAACATAGTCTAAAGTGACTTGGACCCAACAACAGAACAAGAAATAAAACTGAAAGCCCCACAAATCGGGTACAACTATAACTATGAAAAAGATAAAGAGTGAGTAAATTATAGTGTATGGCCAAAATAGAGAAATGAGATTATTTGATGAAGAGAGTAATAGATTGATTGATTCTCTTGTAATAAAAGAAAGTTTGATTTCTTTTCATTTTCTACCAATTTAAAAAACTTTGCACGTATTTTGAGGGCATAATAGAGGAGGATAGAGTTTGTTGTTTTCTACCACCTCATTTTGCATGGTTGAGACCCTACATGCAAAAATATACTATCAGTATCAGAGTATCAGAATATGAATATATACAACTTAACAAAGGTTTTGATAGAGATGGCCTCTAATTTGCGGAGTTTTTGGTTTCTAGACTGGTTTAGAGACATCACATTTTGGCCATATATTAAGCAAAAGAGCTGTCCAAGAAGTGGTTCCACGCTAGTGGCCACTGGTCGCGAGTTACGGTTTGAGATAATTGAGTATATAGTCTTGTATCTGATTAAAATTTGGCTTGTATAAAGAGAATCTGATTAATAGTAGTATTTATTGATTATTTCCACGAATTTTTAATTGTAGGTTTCAAACATATAACCAAACACTAGTAAGATATCACTAACAACAAAATATTTACAATTACCATTAATACACATAATTCGATTGAAGAAACCTCAGAAGATTCAAAAGAAACACAATCTTGTTTTCAGCTGCTCTTAACATTTTCTTACATACAGAAATTAAAACTAGCTTCACTTTTGTGGTGCACCAATGCAACTCTTGTTTTCTGCTAATGCTCCTGGGGAATAAAGATAAGCCAGAATTAGAGGAAACTATACCGATTTAAATATTTTGATTGGAAAAAAAAAGAATTAAGCAGATGATCACTCGACCTCAAAATCTTGTCCCAGCACTACGTACAGTACCAAAGTTACTTAAACCCAAAACTAGTTGTTGAATGTCACATTGAATCCTTCCATTTGTGAAGCATCTCCCATCTCAAACGTCACATTTTCGAGCGGTGGATGATGAGTATTCATCTCCATCTCTACCTCACCTATCACAATTAAAACCTTATTTCATATACTAGTACTACAATTTAAGATTATTAGCCCACCATTTCTTGAGTTTGGATTACCTTGTCCCATAGTTTGAGGAAGCATGCTAAGATCAGGTTCACAAATTTCCCAGCTGCTTAAGTTTTCAAAAGCTCGCTGCTTGAGCTCCTCCACCGCTTTCTGGCAAAATATAGAGTGAGTTATGACAATCAAATAATGTTACAAATGTGAAGTGAAGAGAAGCAACTACCCGTTGATAAGCGGGCAGACTATGCATAGGGATATAAGTGAGGCCATCAAATGTTACTCCAATGAGGCTGTAGATGGAGTTGAACATCAGGGAACTCCCTTGTGCATTCGTGTAAATATATTTCTTGTCGTCTAAGACGCATTCAGCAGCGTGTGCCACAATTGTCTCCCATTTCTTGTTGGACATCTTCTTACCAAGTGCCTGCCACAAAAAACACACTGCTTTTCATCTTTCATAAACATGATCAATTCAATTCATATGTTATCTATCTATCTATGCATCTCACATCGCGTACTGAGACCGGATTCATGGCAAGCAACCTCAACAAATCTCCAACGTTGGAAATGCCAAGTTTGGTGAGCTGTTTATGGCTTGCGCCGTTTTTACCTATCTTCTCCAAGCGCCACACTTGATCATTCAACTGCGGCGGATGGTGCTTCTGATAAGCTGATCATACATACACCCCATCATCATCATGTCGTTAATTATCACTACTAACACAACTACATATGTTATGTTATGAATAAGAAAATGAACACTACAACTCACATTCTCCGCGTTGATCTTTTACTTTGAACGCGTTGCTAACCCCTTCTCTAACACTCACTTCACCAGAACCCGAACTAGAACTAGAATGGACTCTGAGTCCTAAACGGAACGTGCCAGACCGATCCCAGCTGGAGTTATCCGTGAAGGAGAGGTTGTGGATGTAGCCTACCCCATCCTTCAACGCTACAATCGCCTCCCCGTTCAACAGTGGCCTTTTCCCTTGCCTGCTCTGCACGACTTTGCTGTCAAACTCCTTCGCTGAACACTCCTCGCCATCGAAGTCACCCTGCACCACCACTACACCCACCTTCATCCAAGAATACGGACCCGTTGCCACAACTTTGTCGCAGCTTGGATCGTACAAGGAGATTTTCACCGGGCTTGTCCCAATCTTGTTTCCTGTAAAAATAGTGGCCGGCAGCCTACTCTCAAACCGCAAACGCAGACTCCTCCTCTCACTCTCCGCACCCGAGAATACACTACAACAAACAGAACAACTTCATAGTAAAGTACTAACTTTGTACAACAAACGAGAATATATATAGCATAACATTAACCAACCGATCTATTGCACTGTCCACCTCCTCTTTCACCTATCAAAATCAATCACAAATCATCAAAATACTCTAGCATAACTAATTCTAAAGGATAGAGAAGGACATGAATATTTATATACCCAATTCCGCATGATGGGTTCCAACATGGGAGCGAAGTCTTCAAGATTCCGGTATCTGCTGGTCCCTGATATACTGCAAAAAAAACAACCGAATCAACTAAGTACAAATGTAGTCGTAAAATGGAAAAAGAAAAAGGAGAAATTGGCCGACTTGGGGAAGAAATGGCGACGTTTGTTCTGGAGTTCGTCACCCTCCTGTGAGAGCTGTCGTTTTGGCGACATAAAATTGTGAAGCTATTGAAATTTGTGCTGCAAAATATTAAGAAATAATGGTGGTTTAAATATAGGAGAAATAGGGAATTTGAAGGAAACTACCTAGGAAGGGAGGAAGCTTCACTGATTTTCATAACTAGTGTAATTAATTAAAACAAAACACGGTGCTCAGATTAGTCAAGGTTATGTGATGTGAGGTTGAGATGGTTTATAACAGATTTAACAGAAACTTCCCAACATTATTTAAACTCTCACACAACCACACTCACAATGTTTGCACTTCCACTTTCGATTCTTAATTGTTTTCCTATATATTCTCCATAATATTGTTGCATTAAATTTCAACTTACTGTTTTAAATAGTACTATAAAACAAAATAACTAGATTTTGTAAAACAATATATAAATTGGCGTAAAATGGAGCGAAAATCTCCATAATTTTAAATAGTTCTGAGAAGCTTTGCATGTCAGCGATAGTATATATATTTTGTATCGACTACTTTTTATTTTAGTATTTATCATGATATTTTAGTTTGGAGAATTTCTTATAAAAGGCTTTTGTTTTATTACTATCGTGTCAAAGCAAAAGGAAAGAAGAAAATGGAATAAGAGGGGAAAAGAAAACCATGAATTCAAAGTCGTAAATTATTAAGAAATTTCATGGAAAGTCTTTTTTAGGAAGAAAGAAATTAAAGCACTTCTATTAGACATAAAATTAGTTACTATGATAAGTTATTGTAACTGTGAAATAATTAAGATCATCTTTGAGTCACATACTATGAATTAAGATGCATGCATTTGAAAGTTAAATATCTATAAATTATGATTTTAGTCAATTTCATGACAAATTATTTCAGAAATGCTTATAAAAATAAGCTGAAGATGCATGCATTTTGAAGTATAACAATTCTACTAAATTTTCGGAAATGTATATATAATAACCACCCTAAGTAATGTTGGAGTCGATGTCATTAATATTCAGCCGATGATTAAACTGTTAATCGCTTAATTAAATGAGTGGGATCTAAAATAAAATATAGGTTAGTTGTCTATCTTATTCATTAATGTGAGACTAGCCAAAATAGAAAAAGAAAGAAAACGTTGAATAGAATGAAACAAGAAATTGACACAAACCGCGTGGGCGTGGAAAGGCCTCCGCGAGTACGAAGTAAGATCAAAGTGATACTATTAGTAGTATTTTTTTTCTCATCCAATTACGATTTTTTATCGTGACATTTAATCATTTTAATCATTGATCGAATGTCTTTTCAACTATTTTGGAAGATGGAGGGGAGCTGTGAAAACAATTCCACAAGAGTATAGACTTTGTATAACTTATAATGGATTATAATATATGGAGTAGCTTTTTGAATCGGAATAACAATAAATTTACGTGTAATGCCGTCTTGCAACTACACATTAATTTCGGCACCCAAAAATGTATCAAGTTGGATTTTAATTTGGATTTGGTTTGAAAATACGAATCTTTGACAGCTTACGCGGTTATATATGTAACAATTTCGTTTATTTTTGTGTATTTTATTTTTATATCCTTTTCATTTGAATTTCGGAATCTACTTATTGTATAGTACTTGTAAAGATGTGGAAAGAATGCTTTTAGAAAAATTAGAAAAACATTTTTGTGACTAAAGAAAACTCTCATATCAGAAAAATGACGACAGTAAGAACTCTTATGAAAAGCACAACTATCCCCTAAGTATTTATAAATTTTCAATTGTGACGTTTTGTTTTCGTAAAAAATGGGGTATATTAATTCCTCAATATTCAACTAGAATTTATTAATATTCAATCAAAATATGTCAAGGGCATATATTAAAGCCTACCGCGGGATCTATAATAATTTTGTTATTTTTATCCTAATATTTAGTGATAGAATCAACTGCATCTCAACTTTTCGAATTAATAAATTGTCGATCGTTTGATAGTTAATTATAGTATTAATTTTATCAGGAGATCACCACACTTCAAAGTGTGTTGTCTTGTGCTGAGCTGAGCTATTATTTTATCCTGTACGTAGACTGCTCATTTTCTTTAATCCGTGTCAAGAAAATGATTCATTTTAAAAATAGAAATACTATTATCTTTATTTTATTAGTACTCCATGTTTTTTTCACTTACCACATAAGATAATAGTACCGCATAAAATCTTGTATTGTTAAGAAAAGGGTTGGAGTGATATTCATATTCACTTTAATTTTGTTTTTAATAAAATAGATATAAATATAAAAAATTAGGTTAAAATGTATGAGTTGCAAGCTTTTGAGAAATATTTACAAACAGTTCCTAATGATGAATGAATAACGTAAATTATAAAGAAATGGATAATTGTTAAATAACTTACTGCTACTATTTCATCACCCCTAAAAAGACTAAAAAGACTTTTGAGATGAGACGAATTTTAATACCAAATTCAAAAGAGACTTTCAGTGCACACATCAGAGATCAAGGGGTGAATGCAGAGATTTTTTTAAAATTTTTTATTTTTGATTAAATAGGGACAAAGTCCAAGGCTCGAGCTATAAAGCTAGGCGAGTAAAACAACGAGCAAGATAAAATCAAAAGAAAAGAACCCAACTACTCTACTAAAAGAGCCTACATACCACCCCATATTGTATAATAAAACCAGAGCAAAAGCAAGCCGCAGAACCACACACTCGGAAAGCACCACTAAGCACAACAAGAAAAAAACCAAAACAACAAAAGGACCTCAAAAGACTAAACAACTAATCAAATTAAGAACGAAGTAGCAAACACCTTAGAAAAACTTAGTATCAGCTTGGCTTGTACCTCTTTGCAACTTCTGTGGCCACAACTAATTCCAAATTTCATCCAAGCTATCAATCAAGGGACCTTGTGTGAGGGGAATTCCGACACCGGCCATTGACCCAAGTACCAAGATACTATAAAAGTCGTTTCTTCTCGACCATTCAACCTAGAATCTCAATTATCCGTCTAGTTATACGTATTTCGAGGAGTCATTCCTTCAGATTGAATATTTTGTTTGGATTCCTAAAGTCTTCCATGATGTTGCTAAAATTTTCCATTACTTGCGCCGAGGAGAATGGAAAGTCCGAGCATCGTCTTTTCTTCCAAAAGCCTAACGCCAAAATAGTTGGCTCTCCTCAAACTCCCACACTCTCAGTTAGGCTTGAAATTAAGCTTGCATAGATGAAGGGGGGAAGGGTTTGATTTGAATGCTAATGGACGGTGGAGGTCCGTTTTCACAAAAGCTGTATATTTAAACTTAAAGCACAGGACACATGAGTTACCACAATTTGGTTCAATATTTATTTTGTAAGGTAATGGTATAGTAAAATAAAGCACTGTAGGTTTTGACATTTATTTTGTATCCATCTATTTCAATTCTCATTATTATATTATAGGTATTGCACATAGTTTGCTCAATACATAATCATTTTAAATAATAAATGATGTATTAGTAGGATAAAATATATAGAAAAGTTAAGTTTCTGGCCCTCCACATTCTTCTCCTCCTAATCATCCGCTTCATAAGTTTAATTGATCACACATCACACAAGACATACCAACTCAGAAAAGGAAAGAAAAAAAAAGGAATATCAAACCCTAGCTATAAACAATTGAGCATTGCATCAAATCCTAAAAGACGTGGTATTAATCAATTATCTGTGAAGGCAAATCCTCAAATCCTTCTTTCTCTTCTCTCTTGCATAGAGAGAGAGAGATAGAGAAAGAGAGGAAAAGAGATAAAAAAACAAAAAAACAAAAAAAAGACAATGCAGGTTAGTAAAGTCGAAATGTCTTCGTACGAGGATTTGAGCAAGAGAGGAAATTCGGTGTTAGGGGCATGGCTCAACAATTCAGAGAGGAAGAGGAAGAGAAGGGTGGCCAAATACAAAATGTATGCCTTGGAAGGAAAAATGAAGAACAAGTGGAAGAAAGGGTTGAGTTGGTTCAAGATCAAATACACTAAACTTGTGCATGGATACTAATTCTTCTTGCACACCCAATCCTTCATTGTTTTATTTTCATTGCTATTATTGCTCACATTCACATATACCCATATATAAAAAAAGATATGTGGAAGATTTTCCTTGTTTATTTGCAATCAAAAGGTTTGTGTAGGCTTTTTGTTTCAAATAACACTCAGATTTGTTGGCGGACATGAACATCATATATATTAATCCGAGTTCCTTTTGATGATATATAAATGTAGTAATTAATATGAATACCGACATGCATGATTTTATTGTTGTTAATGATATATATGCTTGAGATAATCTATATATCTTCCAAACTCGTGAAAGAGAAAGAGCCACAGGTAAGGGGTCATGACTATTATTTAATTTATTTTAATTACTATAGTTTTGTATTCGATTAAATGTGATTGGGCAGTTAGCATGATATGATAATAAGGAATATTAACTCTCCAACCCACATATTTCTCTTCATGCTAGCTCTAACCAAATTCTTATGAATTTATATAACATATTCTCTTTTTCTCCCCCTTTCTTTATTAGTACTCTTGTTTATTTAAAGAATGAAAGAATATCGGAGTAAATATAGCTTTTTAGGAAGTGTAATAGTGAAATTGAATAGATTCCTTGGTCCACAACACAATAACCCCTTTGATGTTGGGTGATTTGGCCTAGAATTTTGGTTGGACATTGGCATCCAATGTCTAGTCATAACAAAGATATAGAATGATAATAATTTTGTGTTACTGTATTAATCTAATTTACATATAAAACGCGCGTTTTGTACACTCTCATAAAGTTAATGAGAAAATATTGTATGGTCCACTATAATATGACCAAGTACCACAAAGTCCTCGTTTTGTTAACCAAGGCTCTCTGTCTTGGTGAATCACCACTTCAAAGTTGATGCTCTTTGTTCCATAGATATGCTATCTGCAGAGGATAATGAAAATGGCTTATTTGGGAATTGGGGGGGGGGGGGGGGGGGGGGGGCTATAATGACGTTCAATTACCCAAATTGGGCATTCCCCTCTATAAAAAACCTACGAAAGAGGGAAAGTTGTTGGAGGGGTACAAACTTTTATTCTACCTCTTTATATTTTTCATAGTATATTACATTAATATTTTGAATAAAGACTTTTACATATTTTTACTTTTTAGTGTATCTTCAATTGTATTTATATATTTAGAATTTACTTGCTATAACTTACGATAACGAAATTAATAAATGAATGACAGTTCAACTTTGTGATTTATATACATTTTAAAACGTCGTATTAGCCAACCACATATATATATATATATTTTTAATTTGTGGGCAAAACGATAAAGAATCAGTACATTTTAACACCAAATTGAAAGGCTAAAAATGAAAATATTTATTTTTATAAAACCCCTTACATTATGGAACAAAATTGGATACAATGGTCTTAGGTTGAGTCCATCATGGCGAGGCATTTAATTTTATTTTCATTTGCCTAACAAAAAATCCGATACATATATATAATTCTTGCGAATGATATAAGGTCATGTTTGGTTGACGGAAAAGTAAAGTTGACATGGAAAATGATTCGTGGGAAAATAAATCCCGGGAACATGATTCCTGGTAACTTTACTTTCATGTGTTTGGAAAATATCAAGATTTTAAATTTATATTTAATTTAAACACCAAACTAAAAATATACTTACTATTTCTTAATTTAAATAAAAGAATAATAATATAAAAATTTTAATAAATTATTAATTACAAATAATAATAATTATATTATTATATTTTTATTGCGTTGGATAGTTTAATATGGATTATCCATCATAATATATAATAATATAATTATAATTATAATTATAATTGCAGTTGCATGGAGTATTATATTCATTTTTTATTATAATAATAAATATAATAATTATTATTTTATAATTATAGTAATGTTTACGGATATTATAATTGAATAAATTTTATAAATTAAAATTGCATTATGACTTTATTGATTAATTAATAATTTATACAAAATATAATAATAATAATAATTTATTACACGTTATATTGTATAATTATATTTTAATTATTTAATAAATTATTAATTACTATTATGAATTATTATAAAATATATTATAATTATGATAATTTAATTATATTTATTTATTATAGTGAAATTAAGTATGACTTATAATTTATAATAATAATAATGATAAAAATTATACTATATTATTATATATGTAAGAATCCTAAAACTAGGGAAAAGAATATTTAAGAAATATTAGGATTCAGAATCCTGGAAAGTTGTACTAACTTTCCTTGTTCTCGGATTCTGATTACTTTCTCAGTTTATTAAAATCGTAACAAACACAGAAATTTAAAATTTAAGGAATCACTCAGACAGAATCCTACCAACCAAATATGGCTTTAGAAAAACTGAAAGCGTGATACTTCATTATAAAGTTAATAAGTAAATGTAAATTAGGAAAACATTTAATTTCTCGTTGAATATGGAAAGATATGAGTATATACGTGGAGAAAACAGTTTGGGTTTGGAAGGAGTTTAGTCCAGAAGGCGTTCTAATTTATGTCACGCTCTCTAATTTTAATGGAGTTAAACCAACATATCCAGGCTAGGATTTACTAATGTCATTCAATCAAATAATAAATTCCACTAATACTCATTTAAATTTATTTCAAGCCAATCTCAAATAACTTCAAACATAAAAAACAAAACACAATCATCCAAATTTCGACGACAAGCTTATTTTTCGGCATACATAAGATTAACATTACCCATATTATGTCTACTTGAGAAATTATTGCCAAAGCTTCAAATAATTTTCCTGAAACCAACCATGTGAAGAAATTATTATTCCCAGAATTTTCAATTCATTAATTTCCACTTTTTGAGAACAAAATTACTATTTTCAATTAATTAATTTCAATTACATGACTCTCTGTTGTCTTGTTTTGTTCCAACACACATTTCACTCTTTTTTTTCAAATCAACACTATCTCTCTCCTGCTCCGTGAGATTGAATTTCAAAATCCCATCTCCACTTCTCGTTCAACGTCCCAGATCTTTACCTCTGCTCTCATTCTGTACTCTTCAATTAATGCTGATGTTTCTGACTAGAAAGATTCAAGCTTTGTACGGATTCTGATTCACAGTAGCGATGTGAAGATTTTGGATATGAGCTTTTCAGGTTTGTTTGTGCAGCCTGTTTGAAGGAATGTTGCTAAACTATACTCCACTGCACATTGTTTACGGGCACGAGTAGCTGTGTAGATTTAGATACATTAATTTAAGCGCTGGGATTGAATGAGATTTGACCTTTTTTGCGTCTAATGTGTGTTTATATGAAGTGAGGTCTCCATATTTTTCTTGAATCTTTGGTTTGTGTGTGCTAGTGTCCTGCATTTTGTTTTGGGGAAAAGCCTGTGTTAGGGTTCCGTCCATCTTGATATGGGGTCTGTTTTTTGTTAGCTTTCAGTGGAGTTCTAATCATTTTATTTGTTTCTTTTCCAATTTTTGACCACTTTAATTCCTAAGAGTAGAGATTGGGAACATTTGTTTTCACTCTACTCTACTAGATGGGTGTCACTTGATTTATCTGCTTGTTATCTAGAGAAAATCAATTTTATGCTGGAGTGAAGAACTAAAATGGAGGTAGAGAAGCGAGGAAAGGGAGGTTTTCTTCAGTTGTTCGATTGGAATGGTAAATCTCGGAAGAAGCTCTTCACTGTCAAACCTGATCTGCCTGGTATTCTTCTTCTTATTGTAACTGTCGTATGGTCTTATTGTATTTTGGTGTTTAAACGTCATTTTCGGTATTGTATGCAGAGAGTTCGAACCAAGGAAAAGAGAGTTGTCATGGTTCAGTCATTGCACGACGTCAGCTGGTACTTATCTTGATTTTATTCTATTGCATCAGGCATAAAGGTCTTTGGTACTGACTTTATTATTTTGTTGTGTGCTTGTGTGAAGGTGCTTGACAAAGCCTTCCAACTTAATGCCACATGTGACAATGATTATCCTTTTGCTTCGTTAGCTAGTGACGACTCAGAACAGGCATCAAAAGCACCTGGGGTTGTTGCACGTCTTATGGGACTGGATTCTTTGCCGACTGCAAATGTTAATGAACCTTGTTCTAATCCATTTCCCGAGTCCTATTCGTTTAGAGATTCTAGTTACTTAAAGGCCGCTCCTGCATTTCATGGTGAACATGATATTGTAATCTTTGAGAGTGTGCGCTATAAGTTGGATGGATCTAGTCGGAATCCTTTGGACCTGAGGTTGCAGAAGGTGCAGAATCGACATATAGAGAGGTTTCAAAGAGAGGTACTGCCTCCCAAATCCTCTAAGCCCATCTCTGTTACTCATAACCGGCTCCTGTCTCCTATCAAAAGTCCCGGATTCATTCCACCTAAAAATGCTGCTTACATAATTGAGGCAGCTTCCAAGATAATGGAGCAGAGTCCAAGGTCAACAACTAAAGGAAATTTCTCATCACTTGGGTTACCTTCTGGACCATTTAGAGTTCGGGATTTGAAGGAGAAAATGGAGTCTGCTCACCGATCTTCTCAATCAGCTGGTGCATCCCACAGGGGGAAAGAGGAAAATTCTAAAAATTTCAAGAAACAACTAAATGCTCGGGGTAAAGGCCGATTAGAAGAAAGTTATCAGTATAAGGGATCTGAAGAATCCAAAAGGGCAAGTTCGCAAAGACTAAAGAATAATGAAAAGCCAGTTTCTCTTGCAGTTCAGGCAAAATCCAACTTCCACAAAAAAGATGGGACAGCTTCTTCTGGTAGCAAAAGTTCTGAGAAGCAAAAAGAACACAATGGATGTGTACCTAGGGATCTAGCACATGCCCAAAAGAAAGTGGAAAAGCAAAGTTCGTCAAGCAGGCCGTCTGATGCGCTCAGGTTGAATAATCAGAAGCAAAATCGTGCCTCAGGCAAAGATGATGCAAATTTTGAACCTTCTTGTTCCCAGCCCAAGGAAAGACAAGAATCAAACATGTCTTCCAATAACATTAATGGGCGGACTAACAGGAATGTCACTAAAATTGTGGTCAATAATGTGGTGACATCTAGAAAGACAAATTTTGTAGCTGCTGATCCTGGAAAGGAGGTTTCTTCGTTGAGAGCAAAGACAACTTCAAAGAAAAGATTACCTATGAATAGGAATGTTCAGTCTCGTGGAGGTGTTGCTCAAAAAGTTACGACCATGAAAGATGAAAAATCTATAAAATGTAATGTTGCCTCTGAAGGTGATTCTAAATGGGATGTTATTGACAAGAAAAATAGTTTTGATGTCGTGTCATTCACATTTACATCACCGATCAAGAAGTCTGTTGGATCTAGTTCAAGTGCTGCAGTATTGGAAGCAACTAGCTCAACTTCGCCCAGTCACGACCCTTGGGTACACGGATCTGATTTAAGAACTTCTGCGGCGTCCTCTTCAGGGTTAAATGTTATAGGCGGAGATGCTTTAAGTGTACTTTTGGAACAAAAACTTCAAGAATTGACTTCTAGGGTTGAGTTTTCCCAGAAAGAAATGCAAGGATCAGCTTCTTTTTCCAGTAATAACTATGGAAACATGAGTCCTGCAGTTAACCTGGTGGAGTCCCTGCCCATGGATAATGGTATAGGCAAAAATAAACTAGAAGCCCAGGATGCATCCGATTGTCCTTCTGCTGATGAACTTTGGCTCCAAGCTGAACAAGCAAGCAAGGTATTGCACCTTCCTTTGGACCTTCTTTTGCTAGTTTTATATATCAATGACCTATGTCCTTGTAGCAATATTGTTTTTGTCATTCTGGTAGCATCGTACTATAAACAAGTGAAAATTAGATAGCTGATTTTGGACATAAGCATCAAACGGAAGTTTAAGGGAGAGTTAAATGCATAGGGAGACTCAGTATTCTGAGTTTAAATGAAATTGGTTCCCTTATAATTGATGAGTTGTTTTTCTCTAGTTACAGATTTTCATCCTTCTTGGATGGTCCTCTCTAATTATTGATTTGTTCTTCTTTTTCTCCTGGCAAGTCAGTAACATCTTTTTGCCTTTTGATTTCTTGCACAATAAAGTGTGATTAATTGGTTAACCCTCTCCAATAAGCATTAGATAGGACATCAAATGACATCTGATTGGCCTACAAATCCACCAACAAACACATAACTGGCCTACAAATCCACCAACAAAGACATCTAACTGGTGTACCAAATGTCATTAGTCAATTATTTCTTCAGTTTCAATCGCTTTAACTTAACCTTTGTATCATTGCATATTGAATAATTCTAATACGGGTACTAACCAAGCGAAAAGTGACAGGAAACATTGTTTCTTAGATATCATGTAATCATCTATCCTCTACTATGCATTGATTGTCAAAAGAAAAGGATATCATATTGTTACACCTTTCACCAATTTTTAACACCACTCTTCCTGATACATGGTGTTAGGGCATGGGAAGATTATATGGAGCCCATGTTTATTTACTTTGGTCCTTAGCACTGTATTTTCTGTGATCTTAGCTGATTCATGTACTTCTGCATCAAGTAGTAGAAGTGGAACATATTACGTCATGTGCTTGACCTCCATAATATATCGGTTAGAATCATCTCAGAGGTCAGAACTGACCCACCTTGAGGCTTTCGCTGGTCAAGTGGAGATGGTGAGAGTATGGCTGGAAAATAGAAAAAAGGAGTATTTTTTCCAACATTAAGTAGGGCTGGAATGTAGTATAGATATCCTTCTATAACATAACCATAGAAGGGGATAATCTCTTGGATTTCTTAGACCGAAATAGTAAATTTGACACCTTTATTTCTGTCACTGACTTTTAACGTTTTTTCATTTTCAGGGACTAAGATACTTTGAAGGGGCTGGTGATAGTAACAGTCAGAGACACCTGTACTTGCAAGGGTCCACTTCACTCTCAAGTCAGCCGTCTCTGTCAGGAGCTAGTTGTGACTCATTTGATTTTGGCAGAAGCTCGAGCATTGAAGGTATAATACCACATCCTGTTTGTTCATCATTTTCATGAACTTGGTTTTCATGAAGAAATAGGATATTTTGTATCTATTGTGTGGATCGAAATTCAGAATATGATCCAGTTTACTTATTTTTAGAGTTTTAAGAGTATAACGTAGTGTGAAAGGGTATTAACTGTTCCCCTTGTTTATATCTTATTCGGATCAAATTAATGCTTTGGTGATTTAGGTCCAATGGAGTGTTCATCGCTTGACTTGTGTGATGGAATGAATTGGAGATCTACTAGGAAGCAGCCCCACATAACTGAAATTGATCCAGAAATATTAGATACCGCCTCCTCACTGTCTGTTGGGGCTATGTCTGAAACCGTTTCTTCCAGCCTACATGTGGTAGACTCAAAAGATTCTTCGAACTGGGAATTAAAATACATAGAAGATATTCTTAGCCACACAGAATTCTTGCTGGAGGAGTTCTCTCTGGGACAAGCTCACAAAATCGTAGCTCCTGACTTCTTCGTGCAGCTGGAGAATCAAACAATGGAGTCATACAAAACCATGGAAGAAAATGTGCTAGAACGTAGAGTATTGTTTGACTGTGTGTGTGAATGCCTGGAACAGAGATGCGGGCGGCTTCTTGCTGGAGGTCGTGAGTTCTGGGCAAAGCAGATGGCGGTGTTACATAGAAGGCAATGGATGGCAGATGATTTGTACAGAGAAATATGGAGGTGGACGAACTCAGAGGAGCTGATGGTGGACGAGCTCGTGGACAAAGATATGAGCTCGAAGAGTGGGAAATGGGTGGACTTTGAAGTAGAGGCATTTGAAGAAGGTGTAGAGATAGGAAATAGGATACTAACTTGTTTAGTAGATGAATTGATTGATGATTTCTTGTTGTGATTTTGCTTACCTAATGTTTGCTGCCGATTTTATGATTCTTTCTAACTATGTGGTTTGTTTGTGTCAAGAATCATGCAAACTCATTGTAAGCCTAATTCGAGATACTTGAAAAAAATCCGTTTATAGTGAAATGGTTATTTGTGTGTTATGACTCTTTTACCTGATTTTCGTTGTATTTTGCTTTATACTATAATTGATGCCATAAATTGAAATTATAGTATTTTGTAAGACGAAAAACATATTTACATATTTTTCTCTCAATAATCCAACAACGGTGGAAGGCCCTTTAATCGTGTCACATCCAAACTTACCTTATTATAGGCAATAATTTAATTTACTACTACTATAAATCTTACCGTATTCAATTTAGTAGCGTGCGCATAGCCAGATTAAGAGCATTTCCAATAGCGGTTAGCCCACCGACTAGCCAATTCGCGTCGCTAGCCGGTCGGCTAGTCGAACTATTGGAAACGGCTAGCCGCGAATCGGCAAAAAATCGGCGTGGGCTAGCCGATTTGAGGGCGCTGGCCGCCATTGTGGCGAGCCGATCGGCCAGCGCTGTTTTTTAATTATTTTCTTTTATGCATTTTTTAATGTATTTTTTAATGTATTTTTTTATTGCATTTTTAATGTATTTTTTATGAATTTTTTTAATTATGTGATTTTAAAACAGGCACACAGATGACGGGCTAGGCAAACTATAACGGATTCAAGGCATACTAACATTTTTTAATGTATTTTTTTAATAAATTAATGAGGGGTCGAGTGGGGCGGTGGCTCGTGTGTGGAAGCCCGAATTTTTTTTTATTATGTAATTTTTTTGATTTTTAGTTAATGTACTTTTTTTTATTTAAATAAAATTAATGAATTTTTTCCGTATATGTGTCGTAAATTTAATTCCGTATTTTGTGTTTAATTTCGTAAATGTAGTTGTTTTTGAATTATTTTTATTGCGGTTGGCCTATGGCTGGCCTAAGGCTAGCCTATTTGAGTAAAATGCTGATGTGGCAGGTGGATTTTTAGTGCTGATGGCGTGGCAGAGAGAGAGAGTCGCTGGCTTATGACTGACCTATTCTTATTGTGGAGGCTCTAATACATAGAATTAGTAGTAATATAAACATTTTCATATGACCAATATGTAATGTTATTAACGTACACGCAAGCGACAGTAATCACGTTTGAAATCCTTCGATTTAGATTAAATGATAATAAAGAATTAAATTTGGCTAATACGATAACAACTTTAAAAATAATTGATATACATATTGTTTTGCTTTATAGATTTTCTTTAAACTACTGAATAATGTGAGCACCAAAGTAATAATGTGAACACTATATATATATATTAATCATTTTCACAAATTGAGGCTCATCTCTGCTTGTTTTTATGAGTTACTCTTTAATTATCTTCAAAAACGAATATTAAGCCATGACAGTGTGACACTACGTATATTTCGTAACATCGCATTGTTATTGAACATTCTAAACAATTAATACAATAAATTAATATTAATATCGTGAAACTGGTGAAATTGATCCAATCATATATTGTCTCGAATCAAACATTTTTAAAAATTATAAATTTATATAGGAATTCTTACTTGTTGTTATCTCTATGAAAGCCCCTATTAACTTATAGTAAAGCAAGAGACATAATCATTGTGTATTTTTGAAATGGAATTAATCGCGGTCTTAATTATATAAACTTCCGTTTTAACTATATATAGAAAAAATCACAAAAAAGAATGATATTAATGTCGGTCAAAAAAATCACCACTCCCATTTGTATCAAATTAGTTATAGAATTTTAAAATTTTAAAATATCATACGAAACTTGCATTTTTGATTAGATGTCAGTATCACATTATTGATTTCAAATGCTAGCATATAAGTAAGTGAAACCAAGTGGATTAATCATTCCGTAAATACAGAGATTTCAGTAGTCTCCCCAATCATGGAAGACGTCACCGTCGCCGTTGCCGGCGATATCGACAGCTGCTGCTCCACTCCCTTCGTCAGCGCTCCGTCCAGCCCCGGCCGCGCCACTCCTCCCTCCGGATTCTACTTCAGCGCACCCGCCAGCCCCATGCATTTCGTGCTCTCCTCCACCGCTCTCAATTCCTACCCCTCCGCCGCCGCCGATTCCGATTTCGATTTCTCAGCCACGCTGCCATCCACCGCCGCAAACTCACCGGAACACATGAGCTCCGCCGACGAGCTGTTCTTCAACGGTCAGATCCGGCCGATGAAGCTCTCCGCTCCCCTCGATCCGCTAATCGAATCGGAGGATTTGAAGGTGCGGCGGCGCACCAGATCCATGTCGCCGATGCCGTTGGAGGAGAAAGGAGCGGCGAGGTCTTCGTCGAAGCGGTGGATATTGCTGAAGGAGTTTGTGTACAGAAGCAAGAGCGAAGAGCGAAACGAAGGCCACAAGTCGAAGAAAGTGGCGCACAAGGAGAAGGAGAGGAAAAAGAGAAATAATGATGGCGGCGGCGGTAAGAGGAGGGTGATCTCGGCGTCAGCGCACGAGCTGCATTACACAGCCAAGAGAGCGCAGGCGGAGGAGTTGAAGAAAAAGACGTTCCTTCCGTACCGGCAGGGGCTGCTTGGGTGTTTGGGCTACGCCTCCATCAACGCCTTTGCCAAAGCTTTCACTACTGTTTCCTCTACCTAACAAGTAACAACCACACACACACTTATATATAATATGATGAAATCAAATCAAATGGGTGCATGGATTAGCAGCGATTCAAAATCGTTATATGAATTTTATCTATCAATTGCGGTGGAAGCAGTTATTATTTTGTTACCACTTCTATCATCTATGATTGCTATTTGAGGATGGAATTGGGTAGAAATTAATTTTGATCATTGATCGTTCTGAATATATACGTACAAGGCAATAATTTTAATTTCTATTCAATACTACGGAAATTAATCAATAATTGTAAATTTGTGATCTTCAATTCGATGCATTAAATGATACTTATATGACAGTCATCAAAAAATTATGAAATGCTTCTAAAATAAAACAGACAGTTAGAAAACATCTAACATGTGCTTTTAAATTTTACTACATGAATATAGGTGCGAAGTGCGATGAGTTATATCAGGTATTGAACTGGTAAAGTATATAAGTGGGGAATTCAAGAATAAATTGAGCCATATGTTTTTTTCCTACTATTTGTTAGATAGCCATATCACATATGTGTCGCCGGTCGAGGTCATCCAAAGATAAGCTTTACAAGATTGTTGTTCTTTATTTTTCTTTTAAGATTCGCACATATTTAAGTGTTTAATTATTTTATTAATCAAATACTAACGTAATTTTCAAACTAATAATAATAAGGATTCTTGACACTTAAATAAATGAACTAGTTCATATCAGGGGCTTCTTGGTATAATGAAATAGAATAGTGGAATGGAATGTGATTCCTACTTCCATTCTATTCATTTGCTTAGTGTGATAGAATGAATGAGTTAATGGATGAAAATACAAAAGAAATCCAAGGAAATTGACATTTTATTCGTATCTTCATTCCATTCTATTTCACCCTCGTTCCATTCCATCATACCAAGCATTAGGGTTTACACTAAAAAAAAATACTAATGACACAAAAATTGAGATGCTATTACTAGCATTTAATTTTTTTTAAAAATAACCATAAGTAAGCACGCAAAAGAAATTAAAGTCGATGGCAATTGAAACTAAAAAAAATATATTATAACTATCCCACATTGGTGTATAAAGAGAACTGAAAACACTATATAAGTCTCATGGTGTAACAGCCCGACATTTTAGGGTATAATAAATACGGCGATCGCTACCTAGGCGGACTTAAAAGCAACAAGAACATAGGCTAGGGTTTCATTTAAAGGGTTTTGACCAAGGTATTTAATGAACTATCAGAGCAATAAGTCAACGGCTTAATCAAGAAAAATAAATGAATAGATATCGTAAATTATGCTCAAAAGACAAGGGTTTAATATCAAAAGGAATAAGTTCAAAAACCAACGATACTAAGTTTCATGTTTAGCGGAAGCAACCAAGAGAAAAGTGAAGTCATGTATGAAGACACAACCCCACTCAATGTTTCAAGACGACCATATTATCATTCAATTTATTTGTTCAACACCGCCAACCTCTCGTCGCTGCCCAACCTGCACATAGGGAAAACACATGCAGGACTGAGTATTTTAAACATACTCAGTGAACTCATGCCAAAACATTTTAATAGATATGTCATCCTTACCATAGTGAACTCGAGTTTGCATTTATAAAAGAATATCATCGAGTATCACAAAATAATTTTATAGACTAGCCAGGCAAACAATTCCTCCCATTTTCTCAACAACTAACAATTCTATAGTGCGACGAAAGTGTGGCCACGCTATTCGCCCACGAGACCGGCCGACTAGCAAGGACGGCTCCCGATCCCAACTGTGTAAACTAGCCTGATAGGGTTTGCGGCCCTACTCAGACCGCGAATTCGTTTTTATAGCCCTATAGCCTAATGGAGCGGACTCACAAACTAGGCATCAGACACACAACATAATCAAAACAATCACAGACATGGCATAACATTTTAATCCACCCTTGTAACACCGTAATCAATATTTTGGTAATAAAAGAGTTTAGTGAATAAACCCCACCTCGATTCCTTAGATCACAAGTATGTTCTTCCTCTTGCTATCACACCGAGAGCGCGAGTTATCACCTTTAATTTATGCGTAACACAAGTAAGTCTCAATCATCTACTCAAATTCATGCATGTTCCCAACGTTTCCCTTTTTCCCCTCGATTCGTTTTATATTATCACTCAAAAATCAAACATGATTATCATATCACTTTCTATTCGCACCACAACTCCCGATCTGACGTCAAAACATGTCACGCATGAGTGTTTTACAATACACCGAGGCACGCACACACACACACACACACGATCCACACACACACATACGCATCCCATTCATCCGTTAGTTCCCCTTTACACTCATTCTATATGCATGAAGGTTCAAGAACACCGATTAATCGGTTAGATGAGAAAAGATTAATGCAAAAATACCTTTTCTCGATAGAACGAACGGTAGAACAAAGTAGTAGCCTCGATTCTTAAAAAATTCTTGAGTTTCAACTTCAATTCTTCTCAAAAGATGAAGAAATATTGGAGAAAAGTAGAAGAAAAATTGAGAGAGAGTGGGAGAGAGGGGAGGCGTGTATTTGGGGGAGTGGGGGGCGTGTTTTTGTGTTCTAGGGTTAGGGTTTTGTCTCTTATTTATAGAGTTCAAGAATATAATCCCACAATTAAATAAAGGGTTTTTGGTTTTTTAAACCAAAATCTTTCCCCGAATTCCGGTTTTTCCCATGAACTATGAGATTTGTTTTTAAAACCACGAACTTTCATTTCGTTAGGATTTTCCCAACCCGACCCAAATAGCACATTTCCGACCCGAATAGCATAATTCAAAATGTTAAAGTTGTGTTTTGTTTATTTAGAAGTTGTCATTTGCTATGTAATAATTGTGACTGTATGTATTATTGTGCCAAATAGGATCCATGTAATCAATTTAGTGACAAATAGGATTAAAATTGATACGTAGACAACTCGGGTTTCGTCGTTGACCCGCCAGGGGAAAATCCTAACGAAATGAAAGTTCGTGGTTTTAAAAACAAATCTCATAGTTCATGGGAAAAATCGGAATTCGGGAAAAGGTTTTGGTTTAAAATGCCAAAAACCCTTAAATAAATAAAGATTTGGAAAGATATGGTGGGAGAGTGGCATTAATTCTAGTGAGAAATAAGGGGATTTCGAAATCTTAGGCTATTTAATTAGCCTATGATTTAATTTAGATATTTCACGGAGTAGAATAAAATATCACGGAGCAGAATAAAAATAATAATCCTCCCCAAATAATTAGGTAATGGCGTTAATTAGTGATTCCTCCATAAGGAATCAATTTCAAATATTAATTAAAATATGATATGACAAGATCTCCTTAGATATGGTAAGATATGCTAGGATATTTATATTTATTCATGAAAGAGAATAAATAAGGGATCAAATAATATAATAAAATAATCTCTTCTCCCATAAATAGGAGATTTTCGAAAATCTCCTTGGAATAAGCATAGGGGTCGAAAATTCTATGGAGAAAATAAGGAATAATCGGACTTTGGATTTAATTTGGATAATTATCCCAAACAATAATTATATCCAAGAAAAATAGAATTCCTCTCCAATAAATTGAAGTGGTCGAAAATTCCAATAAAATAATGGTTCTCCTATTTAATCTCACTCATCCCTTAGGAATAATTCACCACAATATTATTTCGCCCCGCATCAAAATATTCACATAATTATGTCACAAAATCCACCATTTTTAATTCCACTCCATCTTCACAACACATTGACCTTTCAACAGCCACGTCATATTTTCCACAATATTGACTATTCAATAACCACGTCATATTATCAACAAGTTTGACTATTCAACTCAAACTCAACTCCAAATCGCAATTAGGTCACAAAGAATCATACAATAAATCACTCATCATCTAATCCACATACTTCATAGCATTAAAAGCATTTAATGTAAAATTTTATGTCTAAAAAATTAGGGTTCGAAAAAGTGGGGTGTTACACATGGCCCCCTCCTTCTATCACCAATTGGTTTTAGGATGGAACCCATAGATTTCTATCAAAAGCATCCCTAAATTGAAGACAAATTATCATAATCTTTTGCTTTTTAAGGACGCCCCTATTTGTGTCCCCTAATTTTAGTTGAGACACAAACAATAATCACACTTTATGAAGCTTTGGTGGTATAATTAGACACACATAACGTTCTTAATAGTACTCCTTCTGTCCCACAAAATTTGTCCCGATTTGATCCGGTGCGAGGTTTAAGAAATTGTTTGATTTTGTATTAAATGGAGGTGTGTAATGGAATAATGGTCCCACCTTGAGGAGATTAAGGGGTGTATTTAATGTCTATTAAAGATCCTATTAGAACAAACTTTGTGGGACGAATGAAAATAGTAAAATAAGACAAAGTTTATGGAACAGAAGGAGTACTAGAAAACATCCTTAGCTGTTTTTTTTTTGTTGTTGTGTTACCAATAAAATTAGGATATCGATATGAAATATGAAAAAAAAAAAATCCAGGAACTTTGATGTTAGCCAATTTTTCTCGAATTCAATTTTTGCACAAGTCAAATTTTAGTCGCATTATCAACAAAGCCCAAAGCGATAATATCGTTTTGGCAAGCCGTAAAGTCGATGTTGCCCAAAAAAAGGCGTCATCTTGGTAAAAATTGTATAAGAAAACTAAATTAATTTTTTATTCTCTACCAGTGTCCATCCAAATTACTACTCCTAGTACTTTTTAGTTTCTTCTCATCTCTCTCTCTCAATTACTCGTCATGACTACCGCTTCATTCACGGTGATGAGATTGTCTATATTGTTTTTCGCCGCCATTTAATTGAAATTGACTGCCTTATTTACGTGACTTTGCACATCCACATGTAAGAGGGCTTGTTTAGAGCAATTGTAATGACATACTTAAGCATGCACTAGCTAAGTATGCGTCGACATCCTTTGGGTAGCTGCTAAGCGCTCGACTGTGCATGCCCTCGGTCACATAGATTTATTTGAACACGTTGACGGTTGAACGCAACTTGTATGGTAATTAATAGTAATATTTTCTCATGTACTTCCTCGGGTATGCCTGAGTGTATGATGTAAACGTTTGATTTTGGTTTAATTTGATTTATTTACTCATCCAAAAAAAAAAATAGTATTATTTTCATCCATACAAAATTGTCTCGTTTTTTCATTTTGGTTCGTTCATAAAAAATTAGTCTTTAGCTACTCTTTTTTTTCTCTCCTATTATATCTATTTTATTTATTTTTTTCATTTTATATTTTACCAGTTATGCATTAAAATTTATGTAGTCTATTGTGAGAACTATTTCTTGTTAATCAAGGAGATTTTTAAGCGTTTTATATATGGGAATACGAGTATAGCTAGATTAGCTGTGGTAATTGATATTTTGATATAAGTGAAATGAAATTACATACTACTGATAATTTAATTGTGGAATAGGAGTACATGGAATGTGAAATTGTGAATGATTATGCATGGTAGTACACTCCACATGCGTGTAGGACGACTCGTATACTGTATTAATTATTTGGCCAATTGTGTTCCTCGTATAATCATGGACCTACAATTTATGTTTCCCAAAATATTAATGTTACACACTAATTATTTTAACAACAGACAAAAAGATCTGAACAAAACTTAAATCTCTAAAATGTCACTTTATTATATTTTTATTGTTTTTATTTTCAGCCATAATTACTTTTTTTCCAATTATATGTGTTTGAGTGCTTCTGGGTTTAATTGAGAAATCTGCTTTCTAATATCACAAAATTGGGGAACAGCTGCAACGACTATATTGAGTTGATTAAAGCTTGATTTTGTTTTCTTATGTCAAACTTATTTTCCGTTAGCTGCTTCACCATGTATCGATATGTCTTACTAAAAATTAAAGGAATGATTCAACTCGAAGTGTTTCAAATAGTATTAGTGTCGTTTAACTCCTGAATTCAATTATGAACTAAGAAATAATCGGTGTTGCAAGTGTTGAATTTAATCCGAAAAGAGTAATTAATGACCCGAGGCTACAAACACCTATTTCTAGTTATTATGTCCAAATTAGGGATCACATTCGAAGAAAGTATACATCTTTAAGGGACCTTACAACCAAGAGATCGTATCATTTTGAAAACTTAAATTTGGTACCAAGAAAAGAAGTTTTCAATTTAAATTGATTGAAAAGGTATATGGTTGGAGCATACTGTTGAAAAAGATGCAAATCTTTTATTTTTGGTATTATCATTTAAAGCCTATTAATTACTCTCACTGTCTCATTAGAAATGAAACGTTTTCCTTTTTTGTCTGTCTAATTAAAAATGAAACGTTTTTAAAAATGAAAACAATATTTTCTCTACTTTTTCTTCTCTCTTACTTTACTTTCTCTTCATTAACTCACAAAACAACACTACATAAAATCTTGTGCCAAAGAGCAAATTTTGCATATTTAATGGGACAGAGGGAGTATAAGGATATTTTATAGTATAAAAATGCATTATCAGTGCGTGATTAAATATCAGTCTTGACTTATTTAAATTTTAGGCTCTGTCACTGAACCAATGATAATTGTGAAACGAGATCTTCGAGGCTTGCCATTGATGGTTGTTACGGAAAAAATGCTCAGTATATTGTGTACATACGAAAAAGGGGCCTATTATCGCTACCTATATCTCCTATATTCACTAGTTCGAGAATCGACATGTTACTTGTCGAGCTCGAGATGAAACAACATGCATTATCATACTTGATCTAGATCAGAGGCTACATATGTAGATCTAAAGTAAAAAAAAAATTGTTCTTGTCTCTATACTTCACAAAGACGTGACGATACCTTGATCTTAAGTATGTCTACGGTTAATGATGGGGTTTGTAGCGGAAGATTTTCCAATTCGAACAAAGCAATATATATATGATCTATTCAGATGATTATTTAGACTAAATCTATTTGTGCAATATAAATATGTTACATGCTAGGAACGCCAGTAATTCACGTAATTGACATATAAAATCCTAGAAGATGAGTTCTACAAAAAGAAAGCTATACCTTCAAGATTCTACATATAATTGAGATTGATCGGTACTTCTCCACGTGATGATCTTGAAAATTCGACCATGGATCTTCTAACGGTTTCCCAAACTTTATTTTTTTGATCTTAAAGTGATCCAAGCTTATCAAAATTATCTAGGTATTAAACAGAGAAACGCAAAATCCCTATTACTAAGAGATGAGAGATCAAAATCAATTTTTTCTCTGCTGTGGGGACGCAAATTATGTATGAAGCCTTGGGCTTCTCTCTAATCTATTAACATATTCATAAATTCATACTGAGTCATATCAAGGATCTATGGTGATTTGGACTTGCTCCACACATGTTTGGCTTGTAATTGACTAAAATTTGGGCCCCAATTGAATTTAAGCTAAAGTAGAATATTATTATCAATCAAAATATATATATATATATATATATATATATATATTAAATTAATACTAATTGACCGTACAAATTTGAAAATATGAGTATTTTGTGTCACCTCTTTAATTATATTGTTTCTCGCACTTAATATATATATATCCAAGTCTGCTATTTGACTTAAGTAATTAACATCTCCATCCCTGAAAATTTGTCACCTATTTCCTTTTTCGTCCGTTTCTAAAAATTTGTCACCTTTCACTTTTACCATTTTTGATAGTGGACCCTACATTTCACTAACTCATTCCTACTCACATTTATTTTAAAACTAATATATAAAAGTAGGACTCACATGCCACTAACTTTTTCAACCCATTTTCTATTACATTTCTTAAAACCCGTGTCGGGTCAAATGGTGACAAAATTTGGGGGACGGAGGGAGTATTCATGAGTTGTCTAGTTCATAATCCTTATTTATTATTCATGGAATAAATTTCAATTGACCAGTTTTTTGAATAACAAAACTTTAAACCGAACACCTCTTGAGGATGTTAAAAAGTCAGATGCAGCGAGTGCACAATTCAATATAATAACAATTCTACACTGCTAGACACTGGACATCACTATTCATGACATCATGATTCTTAAGTTTGAGGAGGCAAGGCAGGCAGAGATGGAACGGCAGTGCAGAGCAATCATGGTCACGGACTTGACAAAGTCCCAAGATCCATTCGAAGTGGAGGATCCTTCTACCTCCAAAATTTATACTGTCAACAAGGTAAGTCCTTCTCCTAAAAAGGGTGAACTTAACTCTTTTAATTCCATTCCACAGAAAAAGAAGCAGAAGAAGAGGAAAGTGCCCAAGGAAGACCCCGATATTTACGTGCTTAAAACCAATAAGGGGAAGTACAAGTGGTGGAAGAAGCTAGGGACCAAGCTACTTTCTATGCCGATTTTCAACACTCGGATCGCTGATCCGCCCAACTAGTGGGCCACTTCAAGTCGAGTTAACGACTAAAAACAACCGCGCTTGTTGGGAGGCAACCCAATTTCTCTTTATGTTTATCGTTATTCTTTTTCTTTTAAAAAAATAAAAAAATAAAAAAATATTTAACGAGTGGCGGTCACCGCACTTAACACGGCGGTCGCCACACGTGTGTTCACATGTGCAAGATAGGTCCGGCTTAGGGCAAGCTTAGGGCGGGCCGAAGAAACCGTTGGACGGGCCGCGGCGGCCCGCCAGACACGCGTCGTTTGGATAAACGGGGAGGTATACAGAGTATATATGTATACTGAGTATATATAGTATAACTAAAGGTCAGTACCGGATATCGAACACGGGGAAGGCAAACACGGACTGTCTATCTTCTACTAAGACTCAATTACTATTTGGAAAAACAAGAGAATTTTGAAAACTTTTGAAGACTAAAAACAATGAAAGCAAATAACAACTGATTGCAAATAAACACGAGGATAAAATATAGAGATAAGGGAATTCCAGGGATGTGCGTTCACAGTTATGGTTATACAAATTCCAAACTACAATACCCTAGCATAATTATTACTTTGATAGGACGAGTCGCCTAGCTTATGCTCATGCGATGCAAACGTTGATTACAAGATTAGGGTTGTCAATCCTAACACGTAACTCCATAAAGCTCCTAAGACCCTTGAAAAGTCCTCACTCTCAATTAACAGTCTCGTTTTAAAGGAAGCTAACTGTAGCGTCTACTAAGTGGATCTAACTAGCTAGAACTCTCTCACAGTTATGAAGCAAGTTATATTAAATCATACACGATTGTGTCACTCAATCATGCAGCATCAGAATTACTTAGGGAAGAAACAAAGTAAAAACATAACGGATTTAAATAGAAAATTGGAATTGTATAACCAAAGTTGTTACTAACACATCCCTAGAATCCTATGAGCTTAGTTACACATAATGGAATAAGCTAAACACATAGATTGAAGGGAAGACAATTTGAACATAAAACTAAAGCAAATAAAACCTGTAGATTGAATCCTTGTCGTTCTTGATGTTCTTGAAATCCTTCTTCAACTCCTTGCGCAATTGCAGTACTCTAGCTTTTTGATCTCTGTGAATTATTTTGCAAAAAGAAGCTCTCTGGTTGATGAAGCTTGAGGTCCTATTTATAGGGGAAAGCCAATCCTCATTGTAGAAGGAAAAAGATTTTCAAAATGTGGTAAATCTTGGAGCAGATCTAGGGCTAATCGGATTCGCCGCCTTTCTCTGGCGGGCCGCCGCACCTTGGCCGGCGGTCACCGCGTTGGAGTCCAGAGTCTCTGTTCCTTCGGCGGCGGACCGCCGCATGACTTCCGGCGGTCGCCGGGCGAGACTCTCTTCCAAGTGTAATTTTCCGAGGCGGGCTATTGCATTGCTCTGGCCGCCAGGCGCCGGCGGTCGCCGGTTGCCGTCTGACTCCAGATTTCCAGACTTTGCGTTTTGACTCCCTTTTTCGGCTCAATTATGCATATTTCTCACAAAACACGTCAAAATACCAAAATAGATGAAATATGCAAATAATGGACGTGTAGAGTGACTTTGACATAAAAAACGGACCAAATAATGGCCTTAAAACAGTGCAAAATCCGAGCGTATCAACTCCCCCAAACTTACATTTTTTATTGTCCTCGAACAAAACAATAAAGACCCAAAAGTAGACGCACGGAATGCACAAGGACTAGACGCCATAATTGCCTCAAAAGATGAAAAAACAGATTAAGCATGTATTAACGCAATCAAATCAAGCAAGGCTTATTAGTGCACTTTCATTACTAACTCGTGGAACACCTTGAAATCAAGCACTCACATGTGGCAAACTTCCAAAGTTGGGATGTGTTCTCTCACTCTCAAAGTGTATAAGGGTAATGTTTATATAAGCACTCAAATCATGCATCATGCAAAGCTTACCATAGGCTTGCTTAAAGTCTAATCCCTCCTCTACTAGATGTGATTAAGTATCAAAAGTCCGAAAGGTCTTTATCTTTGGTTGTAATGTAGGCTCTTTGGTAGGTGAGAAATATTTGGCTAAAAAGTGATTAAAAATTAAATATCCCAAGTAGAGTTAAAGTGACTCCAGTTTTCTAAACCCAAGACAATTTTAACACTTTATTTTCTCCTTCAACTCACTTTCCAATCCTTTTATTTTCTTTTCTTTTCACAACCTTGCACACTTTTTTTTTCTTTTCTTCTTTTTTTTTCATACGCATCCTTTCTATAATCAAGCACATATTTTTAATTTTTCTATTTCACAACTTGCACTTTCATTACATTAAGCAAACTACTTTTTATACTTTCTTCCTTATCTCTCCAATTCCTTTACAAAATAATATAGCAAAAACTACTAACCCAAGGAATTGTCCCCATTTAATTTTGCTTCCAAAGAATAGGCTTAAAGGCTCAAAATTGGCTCCAAAGGGAAAAATTTTGAACAATTTTTGAACTTTTGAGAGGGTCGAAAATTTTGGATAAAAGTAGGCTAGAAAAGATGGTCAATCTTCCTCCTAAATCAACTTAAACACTATGTAGACTTGCAAGACTAGGAGCAAATTCTAGAAACATATACATGAATGCAGATAAATCACACAAGAATGAAATCAAGACTCAAATCCTCACAAGGTATAAAGCATGATTCAAGGCGAACAAGCAATTCACTAATTATGCACCTTTTCACCAAACCATCAAATCAAAACGTCAAGCCATACTTAAACATAGATGGAATGTAATATCATTGGCAACTCAATCTAAAGTGTGTCCCTATGCATGCGTGTTTCTAAGTTCTTCATGTTAAGTTCATGACATGTATTCAAGAAAACAATTTTAGAACACAAAATTCTCCTACGGGGTTTTGAAAAACAAAAGCAAAAACTTAAAAACAAAACGAAAACCCTAAAACAAAAACCTAAACTCATGATCCAGCGTTCAGGTGGCAGAACCTGCGAAAAAAAATTTCAAATTAGAAAATTAAACCAAAACCAAAAATACATAAAAATTAAAGCAAAAATTATCAAAACCATGGAAAGAAATTGTCTTAAAACATCCAAAAACATGATACAAGTGCTCATTTAAAGTCATTGAACTTGACTTCTTCAATCTTGAGGAGGAGGAGGGAAACAGGCGATGAGGTCGTTGAACGCGCCAATAAGATAGGCGATGTCACCACTCATGGTTTGGCGCTCTTGTGAGTCTCGGCGGCCATCCTTTGGAGCTCTTCAATTTGTTGACGGCGATACACGTCTTCTAGCCATTGTTGCTCCCAAAATTTTTGCTCCACCATGCGCCAATCGCCTTGAGCCGTCCACCCTTGGCGGTTGTAGGCGTTTTTCACGAAAGATTTTTGTCAGCCACAGATGAGTGAACACAGGGTTTTAACTTAAAAAGGCTCGAGTCACTAAGATATCTTATTCTAAAGTTTGATTGCGAAACTAAATTCATATAATATAGAGACCATATCTGAATCATATGTGAATTGGGAATGTGGCCACATTCCACGACAGTCACTGGACTGGCCAACTCGAAAGCTATGGCCAACTCGAAAGCTAGCTCATGATCCTCATATGTGTACACTAGTCCGAGTAGGGTTTGCAGCCCTACTCATAATTGGCATAGCCAAGAAAATAGGTATTCCATAATACAAAATATGGCATGACAAAATCGTACATAGCATTATTCTTCACATAAACATGCTTGGAAGGCAAATTCACATTTTAGAAAAAATGCCTACCTCAAAAGCTTAATTTCTTAGTCGGGATTCTTGATCCGATCATAGTTGACGCGCATGAATAATCATTTTTTAAAGAAGATAATATCTAATAAGACTTTATGAATCATTGAACTTAAATAGAATGCATGTATCTCACATGATCATTTTATTCTTTCTCTTACTTTTTGGACAAATTTATGTAGTCCTTAAGATCAGGAGATTTTAATTCAAAATCCCAAATAAAAATTTGACTATTCTCCATTAAAATGAACGATTAATGTATATTTAAATATTTTAGGTATAAGAAATAGTGCGGTATAACAATATAGTGTATCGAAATTCTATACATCGTAAAGACATGTTATACAATATTTTGGTACCATTAAACTGGTACGGTAACGGTATTCGAATTATTCCATACTAAAACTTTGGTATACGAAAATATTTGGTACAATTACGATATGATATTTCCTAACACCGATATTTTCAGTATAATATACCGTACCGTCCCAGTATTACCTACGAAATGTGTGTAAAAAATGCATTTGATTTAAACATAGTGATAAGTTAGTGAAAAACAACTGATCATCTATGTAACTTAATCCAAATGTACAATCACATAGTATTGGTTGGAATCTTCTCATTGCTTGTAGACCTAATTGTCTCTTAATTATTGCTAATAGACAGTTACCACTTTGACAAGCTTTTTTGTCTGTGTCCCATCACTATCTATTTAGTCCTTTGCAAGACCAATACACGAAAGTGTTTGTTTCAAAAATAAAAGATAGCAAAGAGATACGATGAGATGCATCACATTAATAAGTGAAGAAATGAGATATGAAGGATATTAAATATGAAAAAGAAAGCTAATTTATAGATCAGGACATGTTGTCTCTTGGGCTATACATCTCATTAATAAGTTGTAAACCAAATAATACGACAAATCACATATATTGTTTTTTTAGATTTTGACACATAAATTTCACTTTAGTTCTAGCATATGGAGTATTGTTTTCTCATTTTTCCTCTCTGCAATTATATGTAGTATGATTAAAAAAAAAGAAGAAGAAGAAGTTGAGTGGTGATATGATATCAAATCCCTTAACCAACCAAAAAATAAGACTCCAATTTTTTGCAACAACCTAAATGTTCAAATCCTAAATCTAGGGGAAAAAAGAAACAATATATTTTCCTTTTAAATAAAAATGCAGTTATATATACCCATTTGAGGATTGACAAGTTCATATAATGGATTTAAATATTTTTTTATGATATAGCATAAAAAAATAGTATTTATATATATATGGTATGATGATTGTAACATTTCAACTTCCAAACTTTGCAATAATCGCAACGCAACAAATAGGTGTTATGATTCTGTTTTTTTTTTTTTTTGACATGAATACGATAAGAGATGTGATATAGTTTGTCTATAACCATAAATTCTGTAATAGTCCTTCATAAATGTGAGACCATTCATTCCACTCCTCACCGTATATATACATAACTCTCTACCTTCTAATCCGCAGTTAATCGCCTGTCAACAATGTACTCCCTCCGTCCCAGAAAGATTGTCCCGGTTCGTTTTTTGCACCCGTTTTACAAAAATAATAATAAATAGGTAAAGTTGAAAGAGAGTAAAATAAGAGAAAGAATAATGTAGGTAAGACTATTCTCTACGTTATTTTCTCTTTTACTTTACTCTTTCTCTACTTTAACTATTTATAATTATTTATGCAAAACGAGTGTGAAAAAGGAAATGAGACAATCTTTCTGGGACAGAGGGAGTATATAAAGCTGCACTACAATAAAATGACGAAAGGAGGCCAAGACTGACCAACTATATTCACAAATACTATATTAATAGTTGAAATTAGACATCATTTTGATAATATAATCCATCCAACTTCCAATTCTATGACCTTATCTCTTACTCTTGCATGGACGAAAGATACCCTTAACTAAATAAATAAAGAAAAGCCCATGGATGATGCCATATTCAGGAGCATATTCATATTCCATCATTACTAACATAACGTATCATTTCTAATTTTAATTCGACTAATATATTATCATAAGTATTTACATTTACTTTCTACTTAGAGCACTCCCAATGGCGACGGCGAAAATCCGGCGATTTTTTGCCGGATATCGCCGACTTATCGCCGGCCATTGGGAGGATTTCGGCGATTTTTCGGCGAAAATCCTACCGATTTTACGCCAAGCGGCGTTTTAACGCCGGGCTATCGCCGGATCATCGCCGGCCACTGTGGGGAGCTGTTCGGCGATTTTTCGGCGATGATCTTTTTTTTTTTCTTTTTTTTTCCTCAACGGTCATATTCTAATTTCCACCCCTATAAATATTTCATCCTCTTCCTCCATTCATCACCCACAAACTTCATTCACACAAATTTTCAATCTTTTTTCTCTCCATCTTTATTAAATGAGTTCTGATTCATCGTCTCGTGCTCAGTCCGACGAGGAAATATCACATTCTTCTTCCGAAGAAGAGGTACCTCCCGCTCCCACCGGATGGGATGTAGCGGGTTTCGAAGAGGTACCTCGGAGATAGAAGAAGGTATTTTGCCCGAGCGCAAGAGTCTGCGCGCAAGGATGTGGAGAGGGCATTTGGGGTGCTCCAATCGCGATTTGCACTGGTAAAGGGCCCGACGCGCTTTTTCTACCAGGAGGATATTGCCGATATCATGTATGCGTGCATCATCATGCATAACATGATCATCAATGATGAACACGAAGGCGTCCTCGACGTCACCAACGACCCAAGTGTTGCATCATCGAGTCACGGTGTCTCAACCGAGTCCGCCCGCCAGGGTGTACCGCACAACGAACATGAACGGTTCCAGGCGTTCATGGACATACACCAGAAGGAGGCCCATCAAGCACTACAACACGATATCATCGAAGAATTGTGGGCAAATAGAAACCGCGCCCACCGCCCTTGAATTTTTTTTTCTTTGAATTTTTTTTTTTGATTTTTTTTTTCCATTCGAGTACTTTTTTTTTTTTTAATTTTCTTCGTTGTAATGTGTACCCGTGTTTAATACAACGAACTTTATTACTATTATTTGTTTTATCTTATAAATTAAATAAGCTAGCTTTATTATATATAAAAATAAAACAATTAAATTAGTGATGATGTAAAAATGAAATGTTGAGTTAGGGAGAAATAAGGGAGAAATAAGGGAGAAACCATTGCAGAGGTTGGCTAAAAGTTGGCTAAAAACTGGGGATAATTTTTAGTGCTGATGTGGCGCTGATGTGGCAGGAGTTAGGGAGAAATAAGGGAGTTTATCCCCAAACCATTGGGAGTGCTCTTATCCCCAAACCATTGGGAGTGCTCTTATAAAGTTATAGTACGCAGGACTGGATATGAAATATAATTTGGAGAAGAGAATATAGAACATCCACAACCGCCGTAGTCCGTATCTTAACTATTCATGGGTCCGATATCACTTTTTATCCTATCACTTACTCCATTTAAGAGATAACATATGCAACCATTTATCCCTTAACCATCACTTCCCTTCATTATTTATGGCCTCATTATTTAATTTCTTCAATTTAAAAAATGCAATTAGTAAAACATACTCACTTTAATAAAACTTTATCAAAAATTGAAATTACATTACAAATTCTGAAATTCATTAAAAATAAAATATTAACATGCGAATTAATTTTAATTAAACAGCCAATTACACATCAATGAATTTTCCTAAATCAATTAGGGGTTTCTAGTTAGTGGCATGATGACTTGGTATGTCCCACTAATTATTATTTGACATGTGGATATAGTAGAATTCTAAATATTTAAATTTTATATGGTATTTAGTTTTTAGGAATGGAATAAAGTTTTATAATATGAAAACTTTCCAAATAAATTATCGGAGTTAAAAACCCATTTACACACTTAAGTAATGCAAATACATCTTACTTTAATTTACTCATTTGCTAAAACGAAAATATGAATCTACCAACTCTTTTTTTCATTTAAATAAAATTTCGTTATGAAAGAAAAATGTTTTCCCTTGGATTGAGACAGAGATAGCAATTTGAGATGGCATGTAGAGATGGGGTGGATGCATGTGTAGAGGGTCATAGGATTGATATGGGGCGGCCCAATCTAACTCAATTTTTATTCTTATTATAATTATAATTATAATTACCTGACACTTTTTTTTATTTTAGGTCATTATGATTTATGAAATGTTTGTTTCGTTTTACTTATGATTTTACTTTAATCATTCTTTTTCAATTTAATCTGCTTTGGAAATGCAGTATACAGACTTTATTACTTCAACGTGTACCACCAGTTTTCCATTCACTAACAGAGAGTGAATATTTCAATATCCTCTCCCCTAGAAAAGTAGTAATAATAATAATAATAATAAATATATTCTAGTGACTACTAACTTTTACTGGGCCTCGGGTCTGTCATATTGGGCCTAGGGTCTGTCATATTGGGCCTAGTAGCCCATTAAAAATGAGGACCGCGTCTTCTGCCCATTCAAATTCTCCTTTTCTTTCCTTCTTTTTCTTTTAGCAATTTCTCCTTTTTCGTTTCTCATCTTCTACATATAATTCTCGAACATTTTTGTTTATAGAATTTCATTCCTAAATGAATTATCTATCCTATCAAACATGCGCTAATGGGAATATAAAGCCATATATTTAGAAAACGAAATCATTGGAATAGAGTAATGAAAACTCGGTGGCCGTAGCAAAAATGACACGAGAAAAGGTTTATTTTTACGTATAAATTTAAAAGTTTACATTCCAATAGATGAAGTGCTCTTCGTCAAATGCAACCTAACACTTTTTAGAAAAGGGGCTAGGGATTAGTTACGAGTAAGCATCACAATTCACATCACCCATTATCAAAAAAACAATAAAATTAAACAGATAAAATGAAATATGGGTTAAATGGTCCACAAAGCAATCCCTAACCATGCTTTTATGCATTGGGTCCATTCAAATCCTAAATGTGATGAGCTTTCCTTCATAAACCAACTCATCCTTTTTTCCCCTTTCCTCCAACATGAGCAAGTGTTTGTTTGTTGGAGTGAACAATTATTTTCAAATATTTTTCGAAATTAATTTTTTTTTCTTTTAATAAATCTTAGGCAGTTGATCACATCATATGGAAATTAGTTAGGGACCATGTCATATTTTATAATTGTCAAAATGAATGGGGTATTTGCAAAAGGAAAATCATTTGGCATCCCTTTTTTCAGGAGGCTTGTTTAAGTAGTCTCTTATTTCTATATTAAAACCCTAACTCTAGATTCATTGTACCATAAAGAAGATTGAACATAAAATAATTTTGTATGAATTTAGAAAAATAAAAAGTTTGGTTTCAAGTTTCAACACTTGGCAAAATCTCCAAAATCTAATCATCTCGATTAAACTTATGATCAACTGAAACTGCATGCATGACTCCACATGGATTGATGATTTGGGAGTTTAATTATGATTTCAATCTCATGATGATTAGATTGAGAGTTGAGTTGATGATCTACAATTTAAAATGGGCCCTTCCACACATGAGGTGCTAAAAAGGAACATCCTCTGAATCTAAGCCCAAAAGCAACTGCTTTTTATTGCCCTAACCAAAACTTTTAATCACTTTGCTTCAAATAATTATAGATTGTCGTTTAATAACCTAATTTATTTAATTAAAATAATATCATTCAACCCTTTACATGTCCTCCCAAACAACCCTTTAATGGTAGTAGCATATATCCAAGAGCTTTCTAGTAGAGTGGGAGTTTAAATCGAGTTAAAGTTTATCTCATTATACTTCCATTTATCCGCTTTTGATACTCATTCATATATAAATATTTCATTTGATTTCAGCCCAAATTTTAGAAATTATTTGGGAGTGTTTAGAGCATCATTGATATTATGCTCTATGTAAAACCTAACGGTATGGGGCATATCAGCATATGTGCTTCAAGGACATGTTATTGGATATCTTATATGCGAATTATATTAAATACTACTACTATGATTAAAAATGAGATACAAGTCAAATTGGGTATAAAAACCAGTCGACTCCCCGACGGCAATCGACATCCCAAATCAAATGTGTTCCTACAAAGGTCTAAAATAACGTAGCTTACCGTGAATTGACACACGATAAAGAATAACAATATAACATGATCTAGTTGAAGAAATTTGGTCACGATTCACTCGCATGTGTGATTATGATTTGTTTTCAATTATGTAGTACTATTTTATTTTTCTTGATTATGTAAGTTTTAGTTATTTTAATGATACTAATATTTTTTTCTTCGTAACTCAATCTCATAGAAATAAATCTATGACTAAGATTTTTTTTATAAAATGATAAAAATAAGTGGGACTCATAGATTGTGTAATAATTTTTTGCGTGTTTAATGGCTGTGTGTAAACTGTAAAGTACTTCCTCCCTCCGCGAATAGGAGTCCCGTTTTTCCATTTTAGTCCGTCTGTGAATAGGAGTCCCGGTTCATTTTTACCATAAATAGTAATAGGGTCTCACCTTCCACTAACTCATTCCACTCACATTTCATTTAAAATTAGAGTAAAGGCCAAAATTGGTCCTGAACATATGGCCATTTTACGTTTTTGGTCCTAAACATTATCTTTTGGATTTTGTGGTCCTGAACATATGGAAATTTGATAATTTTGGTCCTCCATCAACATTTCCGTTAAAAACTAACGGTCAACGGATTTAATCCCGATTTTGACCAAATTAAACTTTTAATTCTGATTTTTTTACTCCCTAATTAATTCTCTAATTATTTTAATAAATTAATAATATGAAAAAATAAAAAGAAAATAGTTGACTTGCGCCCTCTCCCTCCTCCACTCCCCCGCCAACCTGACCTCCGCCGCCCTCTCCACCACCGCATTCCTCATCGACTCCGACTCCGGCGACCGCCTCACCTACTCCCCCTTCCTCCAGCGCGCCACCTCCCTCACTTCACTCATCTCCAAAAACGACATCGCTTTCGTCCTCTCCCCGTCCTCTACTTCTCCCTCCTCTCCCTCGGCGTCGCAATCTCTCCTTCCAACCCGCTCTCCTCCGCGCACGAGCTCGCGCAGCAAATCCAGCTCAGCCAACCCTCGATCGCCTTACCAACTACACGAAATCAATCTCCCCTTAAAACGCGGCAAATTCCCAAAAAAACAACAAAAAAAAACCCCAAATTCCTCCTCCATTTGCAACGATGATGCACATGACCTTCTACTGGGGCCGAAGCGTCACCATCCTCTTCGATTCATGGCAGACCAATTCCTGGTCGGGCTACTTCCTCTCTCTCTTCGCCCTCTTCCTCTTCGGCGCCTTCTACCAGTACATGGAGGAGCGTTGCCTCAGATTGAAGCTCCTCTCCGTCGCCAAACCCCCTCCTTCCTCCGCCGCCGAGGCTCCTCTCCTCAACAAGCTCGGCGGCCGCCGCTGGGGGCCCTACCAGATCGCCGGAGTGGTTCTCTTTGGAGTCAATTCGGCGATCGGGTACTGCCTGATGCTGGCGGTGATGTCGTTCAATGCGTTGATGAGGCGGTCGCCGGAGTCGTCGTCGATGAGGAATGCGGTGGTGGATAGGGCGGCAGAGGTCAGGTTGGCCGGGGAGTGGAGGAGGGAGATGGCGCAGGTCAACTATTTTCTTTTTTATTTTTTCATATTATTTATTAAAATAATTAGGGAATTAATTAGGGAGTAAAAAATCAGAATTAAAAGTTTAATTTGGTCAAAATCGGGATTAAACCCGTTGACCGTTAGTTTTTAACGAAAATGTTGATGGAGAATCAAAATTGTCAAATTTCCATATGTTCAGGACCACAAAATCCAAAAGATAATGTTTAGGACCAAAAACGTAAAATGGTTATATGTTCAGGATCAATTTTGGCTTTTACTCTTAAAATTAATACTTCATATACAAGTGAGACCCTTATTCCACTAACTTTTTCCCACTTACTTTTCTTAACATTTCTTAAAATTCGTGTCGTCCATAAATGAGACTCCTAATGGCGGACGGAGGGAGTAATGATTAAAAACGTGAATATTGTATTTTAAAATTTTTGTGATCAAGGTTTATGAGATACTTTTATAAATGGGAAGGTTGTGGAATATGAGTCTAAATTTTATAATTATTATTTTTTAATTGTGTGTTAGGGAGTGGGTGTGTTATATTACTAACTTTTTAAGTTATTAACTCAGCTAACTCATCAACACAATGTATTAATAATATTAACATGATGACATTAAAATATCTACACGTAATTATATTGATATTTCAATATACTGTGTTGACATAATTATGTGTAGATATTTTAATGTCATCGTGTTGATATTATTAATACATTTCGTTAATGAGTTACCAGATTTAACGGATTAAAAAAGTTAGCAATGATTACGCTACGTTAGACATAGAGAGCACTGGCAAATTGAAATATTATGATGGATGGAAGTGGGCCTATTTGTTTGGCAAGAGTCTGCTAAAAATTTTATTTCTTGTTTTTGAATTTTGATGTTTATTTCATTTTTTTATCAAACAACGAAAATAATAAGTCCAAAAATTATGAAACTAGTGCCGTTTTTCACGATTCTTAATCATCAGCTTTTCTTTGGTAATTTTTCTTAGTTTCAGAATTTTTAACACATGTATGTAATATTATTAAATAATAGTAACAATTAAAATTCATGTTGTTATTAAAATATTACTACTAATATATTATCAATTAATAACTAATTAAAATATTTTTTTAAAATTATGTATCATGGTACTTAGTTATAATAATAAGAATAGCACCTATTATAATACTACTCCAGTAATTATTATTACTACTATTATTATTATTATTAATTATTATTGATTTATGATCGTTTATTTGTACTGATAATAGTAATAGGAGTATTAATAAGTAAAAGTAACTTCAAGTGTTCTCCACGTGTCCTTTTTTCCTTCACACCATTCCGCTTTCATTTCTTGTGTTTTTTTCCCTAATAGTTTAGTCTGTTTTCTCTCCCGCCGGCTGCCGCCCGTCGCGTGGTCTTACGCTTTTATTATTTTAATTTACAATAATAATTTTTCTTGTTCTTCAGGTGTAAATTAAGTAGTAGTATTTCATAATCTTCAAATGCCCAACTCCAAGCCTGTTGCCAATTACCAATAATAGTAGTAATAATAAGTTGAAATCACTTATTTATAATAGTAATATTAGTAAGTAAAAATTGCTGGAAGTGTTCAATTATATGCCCGTTTTATGCGGCACATTTATAATCCTTACATACTAGCCAAAAAGTGACAACTAGTAATAAATCTTCATCCAAAATATACAGTACAAAGCATCTTAGTTTGTAGTAAAATATTTATGCGTCTGATCCTATAGGATTATGCATCCAATAATATACCCAAATCAAGCACATATGATATCCTGCTTTTAGTACATGCATCAAACTTTTCTAGTGTTATTTGGCGATAAAATGAGAAATTATATATTTTGTCAAAATAAGAAGCATGATACAAGGAATAAGAGAAGAAAAACAATGTGAATGAAATAGTAATAAGCAAATAATCAATTCATATTCTTTTTAATGGAGTATTTAATTTTGTTGTGGGCGGTTTCTCCTCTTCTTTCAATCTTCTCTCTCTTTAACTTCCCCGCCGTTTCCCTCTTCTTCTCCTTGTTCTCTGTAATCCTTCATCAGATATTAACAACCCAACACTTATTGGTGAAAAAAAAACTATCTTTGCGCCTATGCATACAAGGAACTCTCGTGTATACAACAGCATGCATTCTGATTTTTAAGTTGAAGAGACACACTTAGTTCAATTAGTATTTCTTGGTGAGTCTCTGATTAATGGCGGAAGGAATGTTGCAAATCGACGCGCTTCAAGGCAAGAGCCTCAACGACATGGATTTGGCCTCGAGAAAAGCAGAAGAAGCTTGTATGATACTAACCCTTTTCACTAATCATCTCAATTTTACCATGTTCCTCCAAAATCAATGTCTAGTGATGATCGATCATATTGCTGCATTCTTGAATAACTGAGACATCGTGTTGCAGCATTGAGACGATACGATGCGGCCGGCTGGTTGAGGAAGATGGTGGGAGTGGTTACAGCAAGGGATTTGCCTGATCACCCATCTGAAGAAGATTTTCGACTTGGTCTCCGAAGTGGGATTATACTTTGCAATGCTCTTAACAAGATTCACCCAGCCGCCATTCCAAAAGTAGGCCTTACTTATCTTGCTCTTGAATAATCAATCTCATCTTCTGTTTTCCCACTTTCTATTATTGGATGCTGCAATTTCCTGTAGGTAGTTGAGGCGCCTTCGGGCAGTGTGATTGTTCCGGATGGTGCTGCTCTTTCGGCCTTTCAATATTTTGAAAATGTTAGGAACTTTCTCAATTCTGCAGAGGAATTGGGGATTCCAGTTTTTGAAGCTTCTGATCTGGAACAGGTGCATAGGCCATAGTTATTTATGCTATTGATCTGATTGAACTTTTGCAATGCTTGATTTAATATCTAAACCATTAGGGAGGGAAGAGTTCAAGAATTGTAAACTGTGTGCTGGCCCTGAAGTCTTATTATGAATGGAAGGAAGGGGGTGGGAAAGGAGTGTGGAAATTCTGTGGAACTTGGAAGCCTCATTCGGCATCCAAGCAATTTGTCAGGAAGAGCTCTGATGATCTGTTTGTGAATTCCCTCTCGAGGAACTCATCCGTTGTTGAGCAGAACAGCCAGGGCTTTAATGAAATGGTTGGTATACTTACTGCTCGTCACATTACCTGTTTTTTATGGCGAAGAAGTGACCCTGTGCTTCCATTTTCAGGGTACCTCTGATGCCTTGCACTTGTTTGTTCGTGAGCTTCTTTCTGATAATAAGCAAGAAGATATCCCTATGGTACGTGGTTTTGGAGTACAGAGCAGATGCTACTCGAAACTTATTGGTCACAATGTTTCATCATTCATTGCAAAATGTAACAGTCTTCCATTGTTTCAGTCATCGGCATTTTCTCACTGGTATGGTACGTAGGAGTACATTTTTCTACCTCCGAAAAACTCAAGGAGTTTGTTTTTGCAGGTCATTGGGAGTATGCTAAGCAAAGTTATGGAAGAATTTGAACAACGGTTAGCAAGACAAAATGAACAGGTGGGGCTCATGATTGTTCGTCTAGAGTTTCAATAGAAGCTCTGTTACTTTATACTAGTTTCACAATTCTTTATGCATATGCTATAGAGTAAAAATTAACTTAAAGGAGGAAATAAGTTAGTTCTAAGTGCTGTTTTGCATTTGTGGCTACAATAGGCTGAAACAAGTTCAAGATGTGTGGATGTCCCAAGTTCCAACGAGCATCAAGTTGTCGAGGTGTGATGGATTATTGCATCTTAATGATTTTTACTGTTCATAAACTCATTGGGGTGTTTATGTATAACAGGTTGGTACAAGTGAGAGAGACATAGATGTTACAAGTTCCTGCCTGAGTTCTGAGGTGAAGTCTAATTAAATGCTGCATCTTAGTGATTTGTGCATTACAAACCTCAAAAAACATGGGCTGAGTTTTCTTGGTTTTATGCAAGACTTCAAACATAATGGAAGACGAGAGTTGGTCCAAGAATGATTTGCGCGATGGAAATCCCAAACCATACGGTTCCAAGCGTCAACACTTGATTGAATACCATCAAAGAAGCATACAGGTCCTTCAAATGAGAGATTGGCTGTTATAAACAATTCCTAATCTCCAATTTGTTCTCTTTTAATAACATATAGTATTCCACTTTGTAGGAACTCAAAATTACTCTTCACTCAACGAAGGAAGACCTACATTTGCTACACATGAAGTATCAAGAGGAACTCCAATATCTAGGTATCTATTTATAATCTGTTACACCTTATCCTTCATTGAAGCAAACAGAAAGCAATAAGTTAATCTTATTTGATGATAGGTAAACACTTGAATGGTCTTGCTGGTGCCGCTTCTCGATACCAGGAGGTTCTTGAGGAGAATCGCAAACTTTACAATCAAGTGCAGGACCTCAAGGGTAAATTTCAGTTGGTTTGAATATATTGGAAAAGTTTCTAGACATGGTGATACTGGGATTTTGACAGGAAATATAAGGGTATACTGCCGAATACGACCATTTTTGCCACGACAGCCAACAGGTTTGAGTACTGCAGAAGCTCTGGATGGACAGACTATCTCAATAATCAATCCTGCAAAAAAGGGGAAGGGGAAGAAGATGTTCACTTTCAACAAGGTTTTTGGTCCATCTGCCAGCCAAGGTGATTAACCTTTTTTTTCATTTGGATTCATAAATATCTCACAGGTACTAATGTTTCTTGATTTGCAGAAGAAGTATTTTCAGATACACAGCCACTGATTCGTTCTGTGCTTGACGGGTATAATGTTTGCATATTTGCTTATGGCCAAACTGGTTCAGGAAAAACATATACTATGGTAAGAGATTGTTACTTTAGATCTTTCACAGTTGGATTCTATCTAATTCATCTTTTCCTTTAACCTGCAGACTGGACCCCAGGAACTTACACCCGTAAGCTTAGGTGTAAATTACCGAGCTCTGAGTGATTTATTTTTCATCTCACAGCAGAGAAAAGACAGCATGTCATATGATGTCTTTGTCCAGATGATAGAAATCTATAATGAACAAGTTAGAGACCTCCTCGTCTCTGATGGTGTCAATAAAAAATATCCTTGGAGAAAAGTTATGTTATCTTTGTTAATGTTTTTTTAAAAATCTTTGTGAGCTTGGCTTTTTTCCTTAACTCATTACAACATTAGAAATCCGCAACAGCTCCCATAATGGTATCAATGTACCAAATGCAAATATTGTGCCTGTTTCATCAACATCTGATGTCATCAACCTGATGAACATTGGGCTTAAAAATCGTGCAGTTGGTTCCACTTCAATGAATGAGCGAAGTAGTCGTTCTCACAGGCATAATTTCTTACTCTTTTCTTGATTGTGTTTCCCATTGTTGTGATAACGAGTTAAACTGACCATTAATCCATGCATAAGCCTGCAGTTGCGTGACTGTTCATGTTCAAGGAAGAAATCTGACATCTGGGTCGATTACTTGTGGTAGTATGCATCTGGTCGACCTGGCAGGAAGCGAACGAGCTGATAAAACAGATGCAGTCGGCGATAGGTTGAAGGAGTCTCAGCATATTAACCGCTCTCTATCTGCTTTAGGCGACGTGATAGCCTCTCTTGCCCAAAAGCAGTCGCACATCCCTTACAGAAACAGTAAGCTCACGCAGCTGCTCCAAGATTCACTAGGTAAGATTCAGACAGTATCCGAGGCCAGCCTACATCTCTCTAGTCCCTTTTCCTTACTAATATCTGAATCATTCATGTTTTTTTAGGGGGTCAGGCAAAGACTCTAATGTTCATTCACATCAGCCCGGAACCTGATGCTCTTGCAGAGACAATGAGCACGTTGAAGTTTGCTGAACGCGTGTCTACTGTTGAGCTTGGTGCTGCTCGAGCAAACAAAGATAGTCCGGATGTCAGAGAACTAAAAGAACAGGTTTGGCATTGTTTTGTTATTTTCTTTATTAACATATGCATTAATCAATCATTGGCATCCAACTACATGCAGATAGCTAGTCTTAAAGCAGCCTTGTCACGGAAAGAGAGAGGAGAAGATGGAGCCACAAATGGATATTTTACATATTCTCCAGAGCCATCTTGGCAAAGTATAGGAGATGTTGGTAAGGGAGAGGTAGGAAACTCAAACCATGAAACGATGTTTTGCAAAGCAGTTGTTTTACGTTTGTGCATTGTTCACTGCAGGGACAGACTGAGTCCTTAGCAGTATTGAGCATGCATAGCTTTGATGGCGAGGACTTGATGGCTTCTCCAATCAGTTTGGTGTCAACGGAAGAGGACAGAAGTGTCTCTGGTGATTGGGTCGATAAGGTTATGGTGAAGAGCCACTTAGGAGATCAGTCACCAGAGATGTGTAGACGTGATACTTCCAAGGTATATCCAGAACATTCATTGAGCAAAATTGCAGTCCTAAGACGAGACAACAGTTTGGGAAGGAATCAATTTGAGGGTGCAGCAGAATTAGAATACACGGAAGTAGAAGCTAGTGATGAATCAGATTACCAGTGGCAAACAAATGGTGCCAAGCAAAATGGCGGGGGAGGAACAAAAGCCAAAACAGCTACTCAAAATCAAAGGCATATGAAAAGCCCTGAAATAAGGTAAATGTGGATATCAATCCAACTTAAATAGCTCAAGTATATGCATGGATGCTTATGGCTTTACTCTCTAGATCCTTTGTCATTCATTTTGTGTTGGTAATTCGTAGGAGCCTGATTCCTCAACCACCAACGAGGAAAGTCGCGAATGGATCTAATTCGCCATCGATGAAAAATGGAAAGAAACCAGTTGTGGTTGACGGGAAACGAAAGCCAGCCTCCACCGTTCGGAAGTGAGAGCCTAATGTATCCATCTTTGCATTCATCGATTGGAATGTGTTAACAAATTGTCATTTGTTCCTGTTTTCCATTTTGCAGTGGTGATTCTTGCTTTTATATGCATATATGTTAGTATTTACTTTTTCTAATCCCACTGATGAGTGTTGGTGCTGTAACACAAGGTTTTTTTTATTTACATATATATTCACTCTTTTGTAATTGTAAATCTTTCACTGTACAAGAAGAGAGGATCATATTGAAAGAAGTTTACACTGTAGTTATTTGCATTGCTTTTCTTCCATTATTACATTGCACTAATAATATTCATACTTTGACATGAACTTCCAAATTATAATGGAAGAATGAATATGATTGAGAGTTGGTCAAATCCAAAAAAAATGGATTTTACAAACTTTAATTAACAGATCCTTATGATTTATGCAGCTATATAAAGGGACAGGTATTGGGCAGCAATCACCAAAACTCAAATTTATCACCACATTGATTGTCACACATGAATTATACCTAATCGATCCGCTACAAGCTATAAATTTATGAAAAATACAAAATATCAATAGAAACTTAAAGAAGTGAAGGTAACTGCAAGAAGGAAACAATATACATTGCCAGATATTAGAAGACATGTCTCGACCTGTTGGAATCAGTTTCACTCATTATTTTGAGATCCTTCTTCCGCCTACATGATGAGACTTGTGTTGACGCACTTCCCTAAAATAATCCTTCACCTGCATGCAAAATAAATGGGACATTGCTTCACCCAGTAATAGAAATGTATAATAAAATCCAAAAACTCTGATCACGAGTATATATGATAACTTACGTAGCTCATCGATAGAAATACTGCTCATACTTTCCCCTGCCTTTATAAGCCGAACCCTTCCTGCAAAATTAGGCAGGTTATTAGACCACAATGAGATTCACAAGAAATTATATGAAAATTCAGGATTGAGCGGTAACATAATACATGCAAACATATGTACCAATTTTTTATATATTAAGCAGTATTAGATCTTTCACAATGCTTTCAAATTTTCCAACTAAACAAACACTCTTCTGTATAAATGAGACTACATTGTAAATAACAACTCATAATGGTCATCTTTTACTCAAATTATTTGAGTAATTTGATCTGATTGCACTGGCACAACTTCGAGATTTACTATGATTATGAATCTATATTAGTAGTAAAAGAACTTAAATTACGTGAGCCCTAATCATCGATGCTTTATGCTCCAACATGAAGTATAAACTCCTGAACCGAAACACAATGCCAAGAACTAGAATGCAACATATACTCTTAATAAGAGTAGATACATTATACAACAATATAGGTTAGTTAGTCGCTTTTGGAAAATGATATGGCTGATGAGGTTTGTTCAACAGATTCTAGATGTAACTGCTTATTTGGAATGGAGATGCTGATCTGGATCAATGAGAAAACTCTTGCTGGAAAAAGTTAGTCCTAGAACAAGAAATGCACACCCAGTTTAAGGGGGCAATGCTTTCAAATAAGTCCACACATGCTTGACTGATCCACTATGATAAACTACAAGCAGCACAAATTAATATTCACTCTCAGCCACCATAATACACTAAATTGAATATACTACTCCCTCCGTTCCATAGTAATAGGGGCGTTTTTCCATTTCCGTCCATTCCATAGTAATAGAGTCATTTCCCTTTTTAGTAAAAGTCAACACATTTTTCCACACCTACTTTACTCTCTTTTACTTTTTTCTATCTTCATCTCTCTACCTTTTTCATTTTTCACTTTATTCTCTCTTTACTTAACTCACCTAACACAGTTTTTCTTAATCTCCGTGCCGAAAAGTTTTGCCTCCATTACTATGGAACGGAGGGAGTATATGTTTGTGGCATTTTTTATAAGATTCACTGGTTAATTAGTTACTTTGCAATAACTACATATATATGATCTTTCAATCAAATTTCATTTATTCATTACATCTATTTCAATCATTCATTCAAAACCGTACTTCAGTTAGTAAGCATAGAGATTCAAATCCACATACCATCACGACGCACACAAATTTCTGGTATGCTTTTTATGTCTCCATTGATGCTGTCATTGTAGACTCTTGTTTCAATATCACCCTCAACATAAACAGAAGAACTGGAAATGGCTCCATATGTTAGATGGTACTCCAAGAAAAATATGGAGACTTGAAGTTTAAGTAAAAAAAGAATAAATAATTGATAACTTCTTACTTTTTCACAACTTGTTGCACTGCATAGGCAGCAAGCATAGGGTTGTGAACTGCAATACGATGCCACTGAGCTGGTTTTGGCAAGTCATGAGAACCTATGGTCCGCTGATCAAACATACCCCCAGTTCCTACAGTGAATGTGGTCACAGTTCTACCATTCCTCAAGATCTTTTGGATGGGGGCTTGACCAACTTTTCCACATATAATTGCCTGGTAAAAACAGGAAAACAAAAGATAAAGTATGAGTGCATGTCCTAGTGATTAGTGAAGAAATCTCGATACAAAATATTCAATAAAACAAGCAAATAAACCACACAATTGACGAAGTTCATATTCAAGATGAGAGATTGCATGAATGTATTCCAAAGTTGTTGATTCTGGATTACTCATGCAGATTTTTAATAAAGATCCTCATCAGGTTATAACTCTCACAACTTGAACTAACTTACCTGATCCAGAATCACATGTCAGCCATCTCAAATGAACAATGCAAGACTCAAACCTAGAACTAACAATTTGAACAAAAAGATATCTCAACTGCTGAAGATGATACTCCTATCCTATCTATGAGCTGAAGGTTTCCAGTGAGGTAATGAATCAATAGAATCACAAACATACCCGGTGCACGCCGCGAAAATTCCAGCCTTTCCTGGGATCAACGCCCTGGAGCTGTAACTCCGGCCTCTCAGAAAGAAAATCATCATCCTCAATTTCCGGGGCATGTACACCCTCTTTGTCAGGGGAATTTCCCCAGTTAAATGAGTCAGTCGAGAAGAAAACCTTCGATATCCTGTGCGGACACGCCGCTGTTTTCCAAGCCGAAAAAAAAAAAAAAAAAATCTTTCAATCCCCAAAATTTTTGCGAGGTAACAAAATCACATGCTATTTCGAGTTATTATGCTGAAATATCAATAAAATCCGTCAATGAAGAAAATGAAAAGAAAGCAGGTTTCAATCAGATATACAAGTGGCTGGATAAAAACCTAAACCCATAGCAACAATTTGAGATAACAAACTGCAAATTAATTTTGTGAAAGCAAGAAAGGAACCACAGAGAATGCAGAAGTGGAAATTACCGGTGGAAAAATTAGGAAGGCGGAGAAGATTGCGGAATTTAGGGGCGAGTGAAGTCATGGGCGTTGAGACTGAGTGATGAAGTGAGGTTTAAGAGACCAGCCATCCGACGCAAGGGTTTTAAGAACCATATTCAAATAAACAAAAAATTAGTATTCGCAAATACACATAGAAATCATACAAAACTTTTATTAATGTTTTAAGTTAATAAATTTCGTCCCAATTTCTTAGTTTTCATTTGGCATGTTTGTATCAATTTAATATATTAATAATTTTTTTGTATAACTCATGCAAACTCAAAATTTTGGTGAAACATTAATATTTACTCCCTCTGTATTTAAAAAATAAAAACATTTGAAACGACACGGGTTTTAATCCACAATTGTTAGTAAGTGAGAAGAATTGGTAAAGTAAGAAGGAGAAAAAGAAAAACAAGTAAAGTAAGAGAAAGGAAGAGAAAAAGTAGTGAAAATAAAGTTAGTGGATTGTGGGTTTCATGTCCTAAAATAGAAAGATTCTAAAGATTTTATTTTTAAGGAACGATCCAAAATGGAAATACTTGCTATTTAAAAAACAAAAGGATTCTGTTAAGTTGCTAACTACTACTATCAGTTCTAGTTCATTCAATCTTTAAAAAAAAGGTCAAGATCAATTTTCACGCGATATCAACTAGTAGTTACAGCAATATCTATCGTTGTATACTCGATATCAACTAGCTGTTTGATAATGTCAATTAGGGGTATTAATGAAAATTTAATTTTATTAGTTTTTAGAGCATTTCCAACAAGGAAAGGCAAATGAAAGAGGTATATCATCTATTTACCTTCTCAAAAAGTGAAATATACCCTTCCAAAAAGTAATACTACATGCCAAAGAAAAAAGGTATAAAAAGGTATATCATTTAAATAAAATAAAATAATAGTACAAAATGCATTAAAAAACATAAAGTGTAATACCTTCTCAAATACTTTCCCCATTTGCAATTGATTTTTCATGAAATGAAGACAAATATGGTGGTTATATGATTTTACCTCTCCATTGATGGAGAAGTAAAGATACCTCTTCAAAATATGAAAAGGTATAATACTTTCTCAAATACCTCTCCCCTTGGAGAATAATTTTCATGAAAAAAGGTAAATATGGTAGTTATATGACTTTACACCTCCATTTACCTCTCCCCTTAGAGATGTTCTTAAAGCTTCCAGCTCATATAACTATCTCAATTTAAACTAATTTTTCAAACATGTCATATTAAAGGTAATTTTATAAGGATTCTAATAAGATCTTAATTGCATACGTTTTAATGATAAAATTTAAATATTTTATTTGAATTTTCAATATTTTCGCATGTCAGCACATAGTACATATAATGTCAATTATATCCATGTTCAATGTCAATGAAATTTAGGTGACATGTTCAAGACATTTAGTTGACATTAAAAATGTTATTGTTGACATTGTGACGAGAATTAGGGCATCCGCAGCGGCATCCCGTTGCGGTCTCGGTCTCGTCCCGGCGAGACAAGACCGCAGCGAGATGTCGCTGCAAGCATCTCGTCTCGTCGCGTGTCTCGGTCGGGATGGAGGGACGGCTGGCCATCTCGCCATGCGCCAGCGCCAGCGCCACGTGGCGAGCTCTGGCGCGCAGCGTGACGCCCACTTGCCGCCCCCCGAGTGAGCGTCGTTTTTTGCTATTTTTAATTATTTTTTTTTAAATCTGAACTAAAAATAAAAAATAAAATTTACCCTTTTTTCCTACCCGTTTTTTTTACCGTTTTTTATTTATTTATTTTTTTCTTTTTTCCCACATTCATCTATAAATAACCTCCCACCATTTTCTTTTTCCACACACAAACACTACACTCTCTCTTTCCACACACAAATACAAACACCATCTCTCTTTTCTCTCCAATTTGTGCAAAAATGCCCGGTGGTGACGAAAGCTCCGGTGGCGATGGCGGCTACGACTTGAACGCGTTTGGCAACTGGGAGGGCATGATGAGCTTCCGGTTCCGGTTCGCCGCCGAGCACCCAAGGCTCGTCAACGCCGGCATACCAAACACCATCTTTTCCAGTTGATGCATACTATCGTGCCTCCACCGCGAGGCATGGGTAAACACAAGGATTATCTCAAATTAGGGAGGATTTTCCAGAGGAACACACTCCGGAAGCGGTGGAGGACCTTGATGAGGACGGCAGCCATCATCCCTACTCACAAGCGGAGACAATGGCGATTTTCGACATGTGGATCAGCACGTCGAACGATCCCATCCTCGGGAATCAAATAAACTGCAAGGCTTTTTTGGGAAAAGGTCACCGCGGTATACAACCGAACAAGGCCTAGCGGGACCTTCAGCCGCAACCTGAAGATTCTTCGCGCTCATTTTGAGCGAGCCGACAGAAATGTCAAAAAAAATTTGTGGGATCTACAGAAGGGAACGAGCAATACCAAAGCGGAGCCAGTGGAGCCGACATTCTGAGAGCGGCTTTGCGGATGTTTAAATCTGACACCGGCAAGATTTCAAACATCCTGATGTTAGGCAGTCGGCGCAACATCTTGATAGGTGGGCTGGCGGTGTCGATTCCGCAGCGGGCTCGAGGTCGAAACGCACGAAGCATACGGCGGGTGGCCAATACTCGTCTAGTGAGGGCGGGGAAGGCGGGTCAGGCAACGCCTCACAAGAGGTTGAGTTCCAGACATCCGATGCAGGGGGCTTCTCCGATTCACGACGTCGGTGATACGCTCGAATTTTGCACTATTTTAAGGCCACTATTTGGTCCGTTTTTAATGTCAAAGTCGCATTACATGTCCATTATTTGCATATTTTGTCTATTTTGGTATTTTGACGTGTTTTGTGATAAATGTGCAAAATAGTGCTAAATAGGGGCATAAAAATGACAAAGTTTGGAAGCTGGAACTGAAGTGCAACCCGGCAGCCCGCCGGATCCAACGGGCGGTCGCCGCAACCTGTCCAGAGCGTTCTGGAGCTGTCCGGCGGCCCGTCACGAAAATGCGGCGCACGATAGCTGTGTTCAAACTCAATTTTCCTGTGATCCTGAAGTCCGATCAGGGCATTCTACATGTCATTCTCTTCATCTTCGAAAGAGCTTCGCGTTGGTACCAAGATCATCTCAATCGGAGTTCATTGGAGAAACTTATGGTCATTCTACCAAACTTGCACAAAGCTGTCAAGTGCAGAATTCTAGTCGAAAATTTAAAGAATGAACAAAGATATTACCTTGTGAAGCCAAATATTTTCCTTCTACTATGGGGCACGAAAATTCCATCTTTACTATTGCTTGGAGGAAACTTTTACCAAATTTTAATCCTTTTCAAGCCTATATATAATTCATAGAATTCACCCTTCCATAGCCCCCCAAAAGGGGAGCTTTCATAGCTCCTCCTCCAACCCTAATTCTTCATCATCTTTTTGCCAATACTTCCATAGCGTAAATTTGAGAGTTCTTCGTTGTGCAAGGGGTTGGAGAAAAAGAAGCAAGAAATCATCAAAGAGCTACAAGGATTCAACCTTTGGGTTTTATTTGCTTTAGCACTTATGTTTATTTTGTCTTCACTTCAATATATGTTTTTAGCTTATTCCACCATGTTTAACTAAATTCATAGGATTCCTTAGATGTGCTAGTAACTTTTATTGGTTTATACAATTCATTTTCTATTTAATATCCGTTTTATTTTTACTTTGTTTCAAGTTAATCTGGAAGCTTCATGATTGAGTGCCACAATCGTGCATGATCAAATATAACTTGCTTCATAACTGTGATAGAGTTCTAGCGAGGTAGGTCTACTTAGTAGACACTACAATTAGCTTCCCTTAAAACGACACTGTTAATTGAGAGTGGGGAGTTTTAAGGGTCTTAGGAGCTTTTGGGAGTTATATATTTAGGATTGACAACTCTAATGTTAGTAACCAACGTTTGCATCGCATGAGCATAAACTAGGTGACTCGTCCTATCAAAGTATTAACTGTAATAGGGTATTGTAGTTGGACTTTGTATAACCATAACTGTGAACGCACATCCATGGAATTTTGTTATCTCTCATACTTTATCTTTGTGATTTAATTGCATTTAGTTGTTTTCTTGCTTTTAATTGTTTTTACTTTCAAAAATCCAAAATTCTCTTGTTTCTCTAGATAGTATTTGACGCTTAGTACATAATAGTCAGTTGCAATTATATTCCCCATGTTCGATATCCCGGTACTGACCTTTAGCTATATTATTCCTACTCTGTATACTTGCAGGTATTAATAGTGCTAAAAATAGTACATCATGTTTTTGGCAAGGGACCAAGGCGACGAAGGCGGCTAGAGGGAGGGGGAGGGGGAGGGGCCGAGGCGAATCAAGCCAGGCGGGCTCGGGATCGGGCTCAGGCTCGAGCATCCAAGGGCAGTCTAACACCCTAATGTCTATGTACTTCACCGCCACAATGGCTGACACGACCCGCATGACGCCTCCCCAATATGAAGCCCATCTTGCCGGAATTGAGTATCTGGCAAATCAACTCGGTATTCTGCCTCCACCTAGGTTGAGGGCACGACCACCGCCTTCGGGGGATGATTCGCCGGCGGAATAGTTTTTATAATTTAATTTAGAGTATTTTAAATTATATATTTTTATTTTTTTTAGGATTTTAATTATGTATTTTTTAAATAGTTTTTTAAGGATTTTAAATTGTAATTTTATTTTATTTAATGAAGTGTATTTTTATTAATTGAATTTGTTGGAAATAAAAATAAAAAATTAAATTGAATGAATAGTTAAGAGATGAGATGGTTAAAAGATGAATGGATGCAGGTGTTGTCTCTTAGTTAAGAGATGAGGTAAAAAGTACAGTGGGACCCATGAATAGTGAAGGGATGAGACGGTACTGAGACACGGATGTTGATGGCCTTATGAAAACTGTCATATATAATGAAAGACTAAAAGGACTTTTTTGAATTAATTAATATCTGAATTTCCACGTGGCTAGATCTATTAGATCTAATGGATAGGATTTAATTAGTAGTAGTTGTTAGCAATTATTAAATATAGCACTAGTTAACAATTGATATAATTACTTCTAAGTAACTCAATATAATAATTATACAATTTTTAAATGAATATATTCTGTGAATCAAATATCATTTTAAAGTATACACATGACTCAGAAATAATCATAATGTGTCAGAATTCTTAATTGATTAGCAATTCAACTCGCACAATTTGTCATCCTTTTAAAGGATTGGCCCAGATAAAGACTAATTACGCCATTAATTGCTACTTACATGTATTAATATACTAAAATAAACATGGTTAGATTTTAATTAGAATAGTATTAATAAAGTAAATTATTGTAGGTAAATTGTAGCGCTCATGAAATGTGTAAGAGTATAACTATTAATTTCTGACATGACATGATAATTCAACATGAACATACATGAAATTAATGAGTTTGGATCATATTGAGTTCATATTCTTATTGGATCGACACGTTAGGAATCAACGTATTTTGGATTGGGTTCAGGTAACTCATTCAAATTAACATTGTTATTGTAATTAGTTTTATTCTTTTTAAAAAAACATATACTTTAGTTTATTCTTTAGATTCATGTAAATCGGGTTTTAATATTGTAAACTAAGTTTGTGTTATTATTGCAATGTCATCTTGTCAATCCATGTTGTATCATGTTATTAAGTTATATTAACAGCTCTGTGTCGTGTGCGGATCATTTCGGATTTGAAGGATAGCTGGTCAGATTCGCGTTTGAGTTAAGAGTTTCATTAATAGATTGATTTCAAGTTAAACCTTATTATCAGATTGACAAATTAACTATCTAAACCATCGTGTGATTTGTCAGCCGAATGTGAAAGTAGTTGTTGGCGTTATCCGCTGTAAATCTATACATAGTCAACTTTTTGTGTTTGTCATACTTCAAAATTGGAAATGAATTAACTAAGTTTGATCATTTTCAGAAATTTTTAAATTCAAATTTCATACAAATCTAAAGTGACCTGACATCGAAATTTTTACACGTGATATAACATATTGAGGGAACATCATTTTTGGTCCACGAACTTTGCCAAAATATCATTTTAGGTCCGTGAACTTTGAAAATATCATTTGAAGTACTTTTTTACTATATCCAAGTTTTTTTGGACAAAAATACCCTCAATATTTTTAAGGGTATATATTTTTAATAAACTTATGATATACTCATATTTTTTATAATATCTTTACTATTTATTTTTGATGAATTTTCTAAATATAATTTGACCTTCAATATTATCACTTAATTTTGTGACATGCAAAAAATAATCCTTATTCAATTTTTTTATTATTAAAGAAGTTCTATATTCAATTTTAAAATTCTTTAATATAAATAATTGAAGAAGTAATTTAACTTGCATGTCACAAAATTAAGTGATAATATTGAAGGTCAAATTATATTTAGAAAAATCGTCAAAAATATATTTTAAAGATATTTATAAAAAAATATGAGTATATGATAAGTTTATTAAAAATATATACCCTTTAAGGTATTGAGGGTATTTTCGTTCAGAAAAAACTTGGAAATAGTAAAAGAATACTTCAAATGATATTATCCCATAGTTGATGGACCTCAAATGATACTTTCAAAGTTTACGGACCAAAAATGATACTTTGGCAAAGTTCGTGGACAAAAAAAAAAGTTCCCTCTAACATATTTTATCCGAAAATAGTGTAAAGGTTGGCATAATCTTTGGAATTCATATTTTCTCTCAATCTATTACATGTAGGTATTTTTATCTTTTTTTATTTTATTAATAAAAACGAAAATTACACGTGGCGAATTGTAGACCACACGTTTTCTAAAATTTTATGGCCTTAAATTAGTTGTAGTTAACAATTAAATGATGAGTTCGCAATTGATCACTCCCCGTTACGAGACTGTGCATATATAAACAAATGTTCGATAAAAAATCGAGTACATTTGAATGTTCTATCTGTTTATTAGTCTCATTTTTTGGTGATATATATCATAGTCATTTGTGTATTTAAACATAATTCAAATAGGTAGTAATAGTATCCACAGGAAGTCAAACAAATTTGACCTAATATCACAAGACCTAGGACACTAATTACTTCCTTGACTCCGCCACCAATATGTACAGTAAGTTTTAGATGATTATATAAAGTATGATGTACAAATAATTATTGCTCCATTATCTTTTTGGAATGAAATGCAAATTTTAATTATAAGGTAGGAGATTACTCTTATCCGGAAAATAATTCAAAAATCTCTATAAGAAGCCAAGGCAAATTGTAATAAACCAAAAGCACTAAAAATTCGAAAAAGAAGTGAAGAGTAACTAATTACCTGAAAAATAGGCAATCTATCAACATCCCACTTCCACCACCCACAATCCCAACTTTCATTCTTAAAATCTCTTGTGCATTTCAAAAGCAACCGTTATTTTGTAGAAGGCAAGAAGATGCAGCAAATAAGTGATGGAAGCAGCAAGAAAAGAAGTCTTCTTGCAAACAAAATTGGAGCCATCTTGTCGAGTGCGTCATCACGATGCATGCCGTTTGGGGGCGAAGACGATCGCGGTGCTGCATTGAACAAGACTCAAAAATGCGTTGCGCTGCCATGCCAACGACCGCGCCCCATCGCGGTTGCCTCTGCCCACCTGGCCAGGAAGTGGAAGACCAGTTTGAAGAAGGTCAAGCTGAGGCTCAAGATGAAGACCAAATCGGGCAACAAAGAGCCTCCCGAGGAGCTCTGCAAGAAGAGGATTCTCATGGGAGAAAAGTGCAGAGCCTTGAATCTGTCAGGTGTTCTTCACTATGATAATCAAGGAATACTCCTACCTGAAGCTGAAGATTGATTTTCATGTATTTTTGTGAATTCACCATCTCTGTCTTTACTCTTAGACTTTTCCAATGAAAATTTGTCCAATCTGTTTATGCTCATTGAAATTTTACATATCATTTCTGTGTTCTGATGAACAAATGGAAGTATCAATACTTCATAAGAGTAAAGCACAAATTCAAGAGCAGATCTACTTTCCATCCATCTAAATTACAAGTATGAAATGAATTTTCACATTCTCAGAGGAGAATGAAGAGTAGCTATCCAATTGGTTAGCACAACCCCTAAACTGAAGGAATTTAACGGACTGGATACGAATAATTAATCAACATTTGAAAAAAAAGAATTTGAGAGAAACGGTTGGTCCCAATCTTGATTTCTATAACACATTGAAAATTTGACCAATAGAGAAGACAAGCATTAAACAATGCAGACGAACACAAAAACCTACAATGACAGGCTTCAGACCCATTATATTGCACTAAGATCAATTGGATAACAAACAAATAAATACACAATCTAGTTCTTTGTACTGTCACAAGACTCAGCCTACAATTTTTTGTTACCTTTATTGGTAAATAGGAACATTTAAAGGGTATTTAATGGCTCAATCTAGTGTTTTAATTGCTATATAAATATTCTTTGTGACCCATTCACAGGGCAAGGGCCCGTTGTATTAAGACAAGAAAAAAGATATAATACTATCAACAAAAATTCAGTGATAGCAATATCAATCTTAAATTAATTGAAATTACTAATATAGCCTTCAGATACAATACTAGTCAAAGAATAGTTTTAAAATTTCACACTGTAAAGTGGTAGGACTATAGATCATTTGAATAAAAAAAAAGACTATAGATAATATACCATCAATTCAAATACCATAAATAGAATTAGAAAACCAAGAAAAACATTGTTGCAAAATGATTGTATTCTTATATAATGCATAAAAGAAAAATAGTTTTGTTGTTTAAGAAATGCTCATTTTGGCAGATTTTTTGTTTATTTTTGTATGAAAATAAAGTTAGAGGATAAAATCCATCTCCTTCACCACTAAACGGCTTCAACAGAAAATTCATACAACATCATTTACACTATCGCAATTGAATCCATCTCCTTTTCCTTTTAATTTTGCAATACCAGTAAATCATCATTACCATGTCTGCTACTCCATTTCTGTTCGCTTCTTTCGCTTCGCATTCAACCAACTTTACCTCTTCCACTTCTTTTATACATACTTTCATCACTCCCAATTGTAGCAATGGAAAACGGAGAATGGATTGTGCAAGTGCAAGTGAAGATTCCTATGCCAATTCATCAGAATCCATCCCCAATTCTCGTTCAACGAGTAAAGCTCCCACTGCGCCATGGATCACTGAAGAAGCTCTTTTCAACGAAATGGAATCGCTGAAGCGGCGACCTAAAAAGGCTGATCGAGTTGGGGAACATCCGGATCAGGATTTGACCGGAAAGGTTGGGGGTGGAAGGGGCAGGTTAGCGATGAAGAAAATTTTTAAAAGCTTTCAGAAACTTCAGGATTTAGGAGCGCCTGGCATAAACCCTAACAATCCTAACTTCAATTTTGCTCCTGGAGTTCTGTGCGGAATTGGGGATAATTTAGGTGTTGCTGAAGCTGAGGAGAAAGGCATGGCTGCACCCGGGAATGGAGTGAAATCAAAGAAATTGCCATGGGAGAGGGAGGAGAAAATGGTGATTAGGAGGGCGAAGAAGGAGAAGGTAGTCACAGCTGCAGAACTGAGCCTTGATGCAATGTTGCTGGAACGGCTGAGACATGAAGCTGCATTGGTTAGGAAATGGGTGAAGGTTATGAAAGCTGGGGTTACTCAAGCTGTTGTTGATCAAGTTCAATTGATTTGGAGAGATAATGAGCTCGCATTGCTTAAATTTGATGTTCCATTGTGCCGAAATATGGATAGAGCTCAAGAGATCGTTGAGGTTCGGCTGCTTATTTACGTTTCAATATTAGTGCAATTTAGTTTAACTTTAAGGATGATGTTTTCTTTCATTTTGATATTGGCACCCCGAAACATTTAGTATCAGGACTCAGTTTTAGATCATAGTAGAATATATTTTATGCTGCTGTGGAGGACTAAATTCACGATTATAGAATGCATAAAAAAGAAGATATTTTGTGCAACATAAGCATCAATTCATGTCTGGTGTTACGATTTTGACTCATATAGTCTTATCTTTCAGTGAAGTCTGTCATATGCTAGACATCATTTTACCTTTTTGACATATGGACTATGAGTGACTCAGCTTCAGTTAAGATCTGCATTTCCATTTTTGTTTTTTCTTGTCGTATCATGTATGGTTAAAATGCTGTGCTGGCTTCATCAATGATACAGTACTATATTTCTGAACAGTTAAAGACTGGAGGGCTTGTTGTTTGGGGGAGGAAAGACTTTCTTGCTGTTTATAGAGGGTGCAATTATGGGTCTTGTTTGAGAAATCTTCGAAATGTGAATTACAACTCTACTGGCGATCAAGGAAATTCTTCCTCAACTATTGATTACCAAAATACCATAATTGTTGCTCAAGTAACTTCTGGTGGAAGTAACCCGGATGAGTTGATTCATGGGAGGGATGGTAAATGGGAAAATTTTCATATGGCATCACTATATGAAAGAGAAGCTGATAGGTTACTGGATGAGTTAGGCCCTCGCTTTGTTGATTGGTGGATGCAAAAGCCTTTACCGGTTGATGGAGACATGCTTCCAGCTGTCGTTCCAGGATATATGACACCTTTCAGGCTGTGTCCACCTTTTACTAGCGCAAAGCTTGCAGATGCTGAGCTTACATATTTGAGGAAGCTTGCTCGCCTTCAACCAACTCATTTTGTTCTAGGTTATTACTTTCTTCTCTTGTATTATACTACCCCTGTCCAAAAAAAAATAGACAAGTTATAATTGACATGAATTTTAATGCACCATTGGTAAAGTAAGAGAGAGGGAGGGAAAAAGTGGTGAAAGTAGTGTTAGTGGATTGTGGGTCCACAATTAGAATGATGTTTAAGGTTAATATTTGTTTAAAAATATATAGATTTGGTCTAATTTTGGTGGACACCCCAAAATTAGTCTAATTTTTCTGTACGGAGGTAGTAATATTGTTGTTCTGAACTCAAATCAATTTTAGGTTGGAGTTTCGGATTACTATGCAGCTTGATCCATCTGGTTTACATTTCAGTCCAACAGGCACTAACATGTATATTTTGTATATATGTCTCCATGTAAAATTGCTATACCAATAGTTCTGATAGAATTTTGTTTTTGAGTATTCTGAAGGAAGAAACAGGAATCTCCAAGGACTAGCTGCAGCAATCCTAAAATTGTGGGAAAAAAGCCATATAGCAAAGATCGCTTTAAAGTGGGGAGTCCCAAACACTGACAATGAACAAATGGCTAATGAGCTCAAGGCAAGTCTGGTTGAAATATGATACTGTATGATTTTGATTTTGTATGTCTGTTGTGAGTCAATTTAGTATGTTGCGATATTACAGCATTGGCTATGTTCTAGTATATCTGTTGATGAACGAAAGTCTTAGCTAGGGATGGGTATATGTTTGGATACAAATGTTGAATCAAGCTGAAAGTCTGAAACAAACTATTTTTTAGATTCTCTTAGGTTAAGAAGTGCATAGATAGAAGTCAGTGTTTGGTAATTAGGTTAGTTGGTCTAAATTATCAATTAAGAGAATGATTTTTGTATATCTATAAAACTGACTTGCTACAAACATCATAGATTTGGAGAATCTAGAAATGTCTACGAACTTCTCCATCTATGGAAGTAGAATTATATTGTCATAGTGAGGGCTAATATGTAGGATCTTTATTAGATATATCATTGATGTGCTAATATGATATCAAAGGTAACCAGCCGCAGAATTTATGTTTGCATCCCTTATCAATAAGGTCATAGAACAACAGTAGAAACAAGCTATGATTTCATGTAAGACTTTCATTACAAATGAAATATTCTCATCTATCACATTGTTCCTGTTGCAGAAACTTACTGGAGGAGTTCTTTTACTACGTAATAAGTTCTTGATAATTCTCTATAGAGGCAAGGATTTTGTTCCCTCTGAAGTTGCAAAAGTAGTGGCTGAACGAGAAACAGAGCTCACACATTGCCAACTTCATGAAGAAGCTGCCAGACTAAGAGCTAGTGAAAGCTTCTCCATTACTAGCAAACATTTAGTTAGCTCGGACGTCATGGGAACTTTATCTGAGTTTCATAGAATGCAGTCAGAAATTGGGAGCCTGAAGAAAGCGAACACAGAAGTTGATGTTAAGCTGGAAGCTGAAAGGGAAAGATTAGAGAAAGAACTAAAAGATCAAGAACAAAAGCTCTTCCTTGTAAGATTTAGTGTTTCATATTGCGTTTTGTTTTTTTCTATTATAGCAAGTAACGTGGAAATACACATTTGTTTACTTTACAGCTTAAGAAGAAGATTGAGAAATCCGCAAAGGTATTAAACAAACTGAGAAATGAATCAAGACTACCTGATGAAGAACCGGATCTGGAGATTATATCCAAAGAGGAAAGAGTGTGCTTGCGTGAGATGGGGTTAAGGATCAGTAGTAGCTTAGTGCTTGGTAAGAAGAAAATCTCATCTTACAATTTTTCTTTACTTATTACTCCCTCCTTTTCCTAAAAATTGGAACTTTTGAAACGACATGGGTTTTAATGCAAAATTGGTAAAGTAAGAGAGGGATAGAAAGAGTTTCTATTTTTAGGAAACGAACCAAAAAAGAAAGAGTTTTTATTTTTAGGAAACGGAGGGAGTATTATTTTCTTATGTTGACAATGGTGTGAATTCCAGTTAATACACACCTGATACGGTGCATGACTCAAAGTTTTATTGTTCTCATAAGTTACCTTAAGTAATTTAATCATGTTCTCAAAACCTGTGTTTCCCCAAAAACTCTCAATATTCACTTTCAATGTGTCAGGATCCAGGACTCTGTTTATACCTATAGCCACCCTAGCTTTGCTTGTTAGTAAGAGCTTTATCAAATCTTGAATAGATTATTTTAATACTATTAGTTACAGCCGAACACATGCATTTTTACTTTTAGGTAATGAGTATGAAACTTTCGTATTGATTTCTCACTCATATGAACTTCTATATGACATGTTATGACTACAGGAAGGTGTGGAGTTTATGATGGTGTCATAGAAGGAATGCATCAACACTGGAAGCACAGAGAAATTGTGAAAGTGATTACGATGCAGAAATCTTTTTTGCAGGTCATGCATACAGCAAAATTTGTTGAGGCAGAAAGTGGTGGGATCTTGGTTGATGTAGTTAAGCTGAAAGAAGGGCATGCGATTATAATTTATCGTGGTAAAAACTATAAACGACCTAAGTCAGCTGCAGTAAATTTGCTGAACAAAAAGGAGGCATTATCCAGGTCACTGGAAATCCAAAGACATGGAGTAAGTATCTCTGAGCTCATAAACATATAGATGAACTTGTCTTTTTTTTTCAGTTTTTTTCTTAGTTCAATAAACTTTAGTTTATTTTTAAAAAAGAAGGTCATAAACACGTGACACCATTTTTTGCTTGTTTTGCGAATGAGAGTGCTTATACTTTAGCTTTTCCTTCTTCCTCTCCAATAGTCATTGAAGTTCTTCGCCAGGCAACGGGAACAGGCAATCTGTGATATCAAGCAAAAGCTGGTATGTATATTTCTTTTTTACTTTCTGAAATTTGATGCAGTTTTTCAAGAGGATTTATGAATGATGATTGATTAATGATAAACAAATGTTATGAATTGTCTTGACTAAACTGCTTCAATTTTCATCCTCCACACTGTCTCATGTGTGATAACTCTGAGTGACCTTGGATCATATGCACAAATTTGCAGGATGAGCATTCAGAAAAGATAGGATAATTGCTGAAGCTGATAAGTGACATGGGGATTGTGCTGTGAGCCACACGTAGGTTTGAAATTGGCAGCTTTTGGGATGTGCTATCTGTGGTCTGATAAAAGCATTCTGCAGAGGGTTTTTTGGTGAGCCTATAAGTTATACATTCTTTATCACGAGCCATATAAAATTGACCGTAAACGAGGTAATGACAGGACTTGTTGAACTGGGAAATACCATCTATCCTCTCTGCACAAAGTACAATCGGATTCGTTCAGGATACTGAGTTAGCACTTTACATCTGCAGTACATATACAAGAAATGTAGGAGAGCTTACCATTGCCGAGAACAAAGGTCAGATCACATCACCTGGTAAGTATATAACTTACTGGGCATAAATTCATAGACTAGAGCCTTATTGTTTCTCTCATAACAAAATCCCAAGAGATTGACAATGTTGACATGGGAGGTTCTACGTATGCTGGCGACCTCATCAACAAATTCTTGTGCATCATCATGGGTTTTCTTTAAGAGCCACAAGCTGGCCATCAGGTAGCTTCCCTTTGTATATAACTCCATAGCCTCCTTTGCCTAGTTTTTCTGTGAAGGACTGTCATTTTTTTTTTTTTTTTCGTCTCAATATCGTTTTGGAGCTAGAGATCCATGCTTGATTACAGATTTGTCAAGACTATTGGTTTTTCTTGCCCTGATTACACCATCCACATTGTCTTGTAACGCATTAGATGATGTCGGATATAAGAAGACCAAGGTGGTGTTTGGTCTGGGATGCTGTTATAAGAGCCACAAAGGCTTGAAATGCCGGGTTGCTCAGGCAATCACCATATTATGATTTAAACAACAGCATCCAACTTGCTTAGAACTCCCATGAAAATAGAGAAATTAGAGAACATCACAGAAAGCAAATGAACATACAAGTAGAAGTAAAATGATATGCATAGAATATTTACCTTGTCAATGACAGTAGAATCTAATCCATCTACAAGTTGGTCATCTTCATCTTTTTCCTCTTCCTCTTCAAAATCATCTTCAATTGCACTTCTTCGAGGCTCAAGAGAACCAATTCCTTCAAGAGTCCATCTGCAAGCACAAAGTTAAGCTGATATTCAGAACAGACCAATAAATATTGCACATACATCAAACAAAAGAAACAACCAATGAATGGGCTATCAAACATGGAATATAAATTTTTGCTGAATCAGAAATTAGAAATTGGATATGCTCAAAGAAATGGGTAACTGTGATTTACAAATTTTAGAGGCATGTTCACTTAATAGTTAATACAATAACAATTTCTACTAGTTCATATAATGGTCAATTAGACACTGTAAAATGTTCATTAAACATTATTATCTCAGTGATCATCTTGTTCTGCATTCTCAAGTTCATTGTTCCACCTATAGAGAACCACACTCACCATTCATAACAACAAACAGGTTTAGGCCAAAGATTAAGATGTCTTGGTCAGTAGTTCTACAAATTTAATGGAAACAGGTTAGCGAGATAAAATTGACTGTGGGAGATTCAAATTTAGCATTACGGTAGTAGCTGTTCACATTACCTGCAAACTTAACAGTAAGGAGATTAAAGGTCCACCAAATAATATTTCATCATATAAAGTGAAGATATTACAAGAAAATTGAAATAAACACCTAAACACAATAAGAACCTTTCTCTGTCTGTTATTATCTGTCATTAGTTTTTTTTTTTCGGTCTATTCGTTAATACTTGTCACACTTACTTACTTGTTATTGCTTTTGGTAATAAATTTTATACAAGACCAACTCATTTCACTCATATTTTATTATAAAATTAATAAAAAGTATAATTCACATTCTGTAACTTTAGTCTACCTATTTTCTTTATATTTTTTAAAACACGAGTCAAATCAACACATGAAAATTAATGGCGGACAAAACAAATATTATGTTTCACTTCTAAATTAATTACTTTAATAATATCGATTGAATAAAAAAAATCAAATACTCCTACAAAATAAATCTGACTAGATATTTTATTAATTTTCAGCCCTATATTATTTTCTCTGTCTGATAAAAATAGTTGCATATGTAATCCAAAAGTGGACAAAACAATCAAAGCAATGAAGATGCACTACAAGTGGAGTATTAATTACAAGAATAATGATTGCATGATAAAGTAATAATGTTACATAAAAAAAACGTATACACCATTCATGATCTTGGTGGCAAACTGGTTATCAAAAGCACTTCACGAGTAATTTTTCCATGTCTAGGTCTTTAAAGCGGTATTTTTCTTACTCTATATATTTAAAAAGTGCAAACTCCATTTTCTTGAACTAATTTTGAAATTCACTTGATTATAATAGGAATTAATTTTGATTTTTAAAGGATACATCAAAATAGAAAAATATAATTACTAGAGATGAAAAATATAGTACTAATTAAATTAATTGATAATGTTTGATAATTAGATCTCTCTATTTAAACAAAGGTCTCCACATTTTTAGGCAGGGAGGTGTTGAGATTAGATACGGAGACACGTCTCCGAGGAACCTTGTCCAAGAGATCAGCATGACCCGACCTTGTGTAAATAGATTTATATGCATTTTGTGATTTAAAAAAATCACAAAATACGTATAAACATTAATGAAATTAGTTTGAGCTTCAGATTTTCTTCACTGACCTTGTAACTTTGTGTATCTCACTTTCTTGCTATTGTTACATGCTTGCATTTTTCACATTCTATTTTCAGAAGAAGGTGGAAATAGAAATGTGATATGTGACTTGTGAGTGGAGAAGTGTCTGAAGTAAGAAGAGGAGGACTACACATAATTCACATGTTTATGATGAGGAATTAAGACTCTCTGAAACTCTAAAGTTAACAGAAATTGAACTAATTTCAAAGAAATAGTATTCATTCTTTTAACGTTTTATTACTACTCACGATGCAATTAGTGACGCCGCTAATGATGAAACTGATAATTGTATATAGAAATTTGCATACTAGTTTAATTTTATTGTAATTAACTAATTATTATGGCATTTTTAGTTTTCCCGCTTTTGTTTAATTAATTACTAATTATCGAAATAAAACTTTTCAGATTTTGTTTATTTTTAAAACATTCTTTGATTCGTTGGATAATTAAAGGAGAGACTTCTGGGGCTTTTAATAATTTCAGCTGTGTTTCATTAATTTAAATCCATTTTTGTTATAAGAAAACTCAACGGAAAAAACAACAAATTGAAAAGGTAGAGGATGAATTGGAGGAATGGATACATGTTAGCAACGGAACTCTTCCAACTAAATGCAGAATGAATTGCAAACGGCAATTGAGTTGAAAATCCCAGAGCTTAATCACTGATTATTAACTCCAATTACGTCTGACAGATCGGTACATCACTACACCTCTCTTCTCTCTCCTGATTCGTCCGTCAATTGCAAAGGATCCCACCCGGATGCTCATCATCGCCTTTCTGAATTTGATCCCATTCATTGCTTCAATTCCCGGTCGAAGCAATCGCAAACCCTGTCTCTCTATTGGCGCCATTGCCCACATCTGGATTGCCTTCTCATTCACATCTCTCATTTTTTCATGAGAATGAATTTTGATGCCGCAAAGAAGGAATCGGTGATCGCGACCTCTTAAAAGGATGTGGTTTTCCTTTTGGCGATCCAGGGATAGACTATCGTTACATGAACTCAGGTACTTCTATATATGCTGCATTCTCTCACGCTATATCATTTTTGCTCTACTTGCTATTTCTCATTTATGAGGACTAGGATACTCTGTATTCAACTTTTTTGGCTGGAGGATTGGCTGAATTAGCCAAGGGATGGTGTTTCAGTTTAACCTGTATTTTGTGCCTGCGCTGCTAATTGGAATCAAAACACAAAGGGGTCTTTCCATCTAGTTACAGTGGAACACTTGTTTATTAACACAAAACTTACTTTTTATGGCTTTGACTTGGCAATGTTCCACTCCTTGATGAAAAAATTGTCTTATGGTTATAAGAAGTGTATTCATGTTACAAAGTTGGGATTTTAAGCATAAGCAAATTTAGTCTTTCTGTTGCTCCATCGTTGCCATTGGAGTCAAAGGATGTCATAGAAGACCAATGCTTGATAGTTAAGATGGGTGGCATATGGGGTATTGCAAAACCTAGTCGGCAGGTGTGTTCGTATTATGGTCCACTGAATTACTGAGTACAAGGTGAAGCAACATCTTATTTAACTATAATAGGTAAATAATGGTGTAGTGTAAAATCATAGGGAATCTGGATGCATTAACTCTAGTGGATGGTGTGTGGTTGCATGAGTGGCACAATAATCGTTTTCCACTTTAGGTATCGCGGCTCTAGAAATTATTGCTATGGTGGTAGCCTGGTAACTTGGGATGACTTATTCCTCAATGTGGTAAGCTAACTGGATTAATACGAACCACATACCAGCGATGGATATGTCTTGCCTCATGCTCTGGATGTGCCACTTCACTGCCTATATCCTAGCAGGCATGTTATTTCTGATGAATCTCTGGCCTATTTAGTTCTTACTGATAAGCTAAAAAGAGCAGTTTGACTACGACAATCAACTTGAAGTGGGCCAGAGCTCAATCAGACTTCTTTACTGGAAGGAATTAAACGAGATAGATTGGATTGGTTTGACAATTACTACAATTATGTCACAAACGTATCTTAATTGTGGAATCTGAGTATGATGACATCTCATGGAAAATTGTATTGAGTTCTTCACATGCATCCTTCTGTTTCTCAAGTGAATAGAGCCCTTGGGAAATGAAATTTCTTTCCCAAAGTGATGCTCTTTTAGGAACCAAACTGTTTTGAGAATTTGCAAAAACTACCTATGTCTCTTCCTTCATGAGAAGGAAGAGATAGGTGGACTATATTTGTTCTTTGAGGGGTGCAAATATCATATATTTACTGCCTTTTTGTGGATGCCCTTGACTATGCAAGCTAGATATTTTGTGCAATCCTAATGCATAGTGGCCCATTTATTATGCATATTCAAGCTCTCAAGAAGCGTAAAACTTATTTTATATTTTCTTATCGAGGGTATATGTTCTTGGTAGTTAGGTTTCTGGTACTTTCCCATTATTTTTATGCATTAAGGCATAGCTTGTAGCTTATATTTTCGAGGAATAAGATTTAGATGAATCAGGCTTGAGGATATTGTATTTCTTTGAGATATCTTAGGGAGATACAGAAGAAAGCTTATATATACTGCCTTTTTGTGGATGCCCTTGACTATGCAAAGTAGATCTTTTGTGTGATCTTAATGCATAATGGCCCATTTATTATGCAGATTCAAGCTCTCAAGAAGCATAAAACTTTATTTTATACTCCCTCCATCCCCCAAAAATTGACAAAGTTGTATATGGCACGGGTTTTAATGTTGAATTGGTAAAGTAAGAGAGAGATAGGAAAAACTAAGAGAGAGGGAGAAAAAGGTAGTGGAAGTAGTGTTAGTGGATTGTGGGGTCCACATTATTAGTGGTGTGTGTTTGTTCAAAACTTTCCTTATTTAGACTTTGTCTAATTTTGGGTGACGGCCAAAAATGGAAAAACTAGTCTATTTTTTGGGTACAGAGGGAGTAATTTCTTACCCATTATTTTTATCAAGGGTATTTGTGCTTGGTAGTTGGGTTTCTATTACTTACCCATTATTTTTATGCATTAAGGCATAACTGGTAGCTTATATTCCAAAAATAAGATTTAGATGAAGGCTTGAGGATATTGAACTTCTTCGAGATATCTTAGGAAGATACTGAAGAATTGTGGAACACTGGGTGTAATGGGCTATATGTTATTGTTCAATATACTTAAATTTCACTAAGAGTAATAATGTAAATATGTAATGCTCCCTCCGACCTTAATAACTGTAGACTATTTTCTTTTTAGTCCGTCCCTGAAAAGTTATGAACTTTATAATTTAGGAAATAGTTGAGTAACACATTACCCCTACTCATCATTACAACTTATACCATTGCAATCCGAAACACTACTAATAATGCGGACCCCACTATCCACTAACACTACTTCACTCTACCTTTTCTCTTCCTCTCTCTTTACCAATTTTGCATTAAAACCCGTGCCCCACAAAATTTTATATTTATCAGGGACGGATGGAGTATATGGTTTTACACAATGGTTGTTTGGACTCCTTATTAGCTGTCTGATTCCCGGGAAGCTTGGAATTTTAGATAGGGAATCATAACTGGGATTGACATTTGGTACCATAGAGTAAGTGCTTATAAAGTGATTAAAATCATTTTTTTTTTGTATCAGTTTCATTAATTTTATCCAACCAAGCTTAGAATGCATCATTCCTATGACTTAAGATGATGTGTTTGTGTTGTTTCTGGTATTTTCTTTGGTACCATCTGAATGTATGTATAATTCTCAAATGCAACATGTATATGTTTGGGTCTCAAGCTTCTCAGTATTTTATTAACTTCTACATGTTCTCTTCCCCAGATTCATAGTTGATCAACTGACAAAAGTTCAAGTCGTGAATGAAGTTAACAAAGTATGTCATTGTCTTGCTATCGCTCTTATGTGTTCAAGTTGGCTAAATTTTGGGTGTTCCTGATGCCGTTTCTTAATCTCATCCTCATGTGCTACATGGCCAGGAGTTTGTCATTGAGGCTTTGAGATCTATTGCAGAGTTGATAACATATGGTGACCAGCATGATGCTGCCTATTTTGAGTGGGTCTTCTGTCCATTATGTGTTTTATATGCTCATATATCCTCTTAAGGTCCGTAACATTTTCTTTTTCATGCAATTCTTATCGTTTTGGTCCCTTTTAGGTTTTTCATGGAGAAACAGGTCATGGGCGAGTGTGTACGCATATTAAGAATATGTGAATCTCTGATTGTCTCACGCCAGCTTTTGCAGACAATGAGCATAATGATACAGAACCTGAAAAATGATCATTCTATATGTAAGCTCTCATAATAACATCTGGTTCTGAAGCACCGTATTTGCCTAGTCTGCCCAGTGCATGGATTCTCTAAGATGTATTTCTTTTCAATATTGTGCAGACTATATGTTTAGAAATGAACATGTTAACTACCTCATAGCATACCCTTTTGACTTCGGAAATGAAGAGTTGTTATCTTATTACATATCCTTCCTAAGGTGTGTCAAAATAGCCCTCTTTCAGTTCTTTGTATTTTTTTTCTTTTATCTCGACCACTCGGTATATCATTTTTTTATTTGGTTTTGCAACTGCTTCTGGACTGAGAAGAGCGATAAGTGGGAAACTGAACAAGGATACAATTTCTCTCCTTGTTAAGACAAAAATTGTAAGTTTATGAGTCTTCTACCAATACTGATGGCAGTGTTGTTTTTCCTAGCACATTCTCTGTAATTTAGTTGTTGTCACTTGTTACAAGCGTGGATTCTTGCAAAACGGGCATATCTTCAACCTGAACTTTGAACTTGCTTTGTGAATCATCATTTATATTCTTAGATTACTATGTCTTCAGAATAGGTTGATTACTAGTATCCACAATTTTATTTTTTGTTTCTATAAAAGAAGAGTTTTGTACACAAATACATAATAGTTACAAGGAGTGCATTTGCATCTGTCATTTTTGTAATCCATGGTTAGAAATGCTAAGAGCTTATCTTTCTGTTATTATTCTAAGTTCATTGATTTAGTCAACCTTCTGAATTGAACACTTGGTTGAAGTATATTTATCGAAAGGTGTTAGAGCTAGGACTACTGAAATTGTGAGTTCTATTTGACTGAAATATTCTGTAGACCTTTTTTGGGTATATGTTTAGTTGGGGTGAGCTTTGTGTCGTACAAATGAGACATGCTACATATATAAATATTTTTATATGTCTGAGTGTGCATAGTTGTAGTTATGGTATCACACTGGTCTTCTTCAGCCTAGGAACTTGAAACGGAAGGAAATAAATATTATGTGAGTATCTTGATTCTACAAGAGATTGTCCTTTGAATTTTTTTGGATTATCATACTGTTTTCACATGACACTACCAACAATTAATGTGAAATTGATTTTAAGAGGCTTGCATCTCTTGAGCAGAACCTAGTAGAGAAGTTCAAAATAAAACTGAAACAAAACAGGCCATTGATGGCTATGTTTTCAAAATTTCAACTAAATAATTTGACATCAATATCTCAAAAAAATGTGTTGCTTTCGCATATCTCATTTTCTTTGTTCTTTTCTCCTTTGCATCCTATTGGTTTTAGGATGAAGTAGTTGATTTTCCCCTTTATGTTGAGGCAATACGGTTTGCTTTCCATGAAGAAAGTATGATCCGAACTGCTGTTCGTACTTTAACATTGAACGTTTATCATGGTGAGTTTTTCTTAATTTGACTTTTGCTTTCATAACCAATATGGTTAAAATCCTACGTTTTAAACAATGAGCTTGACTGATTTGCAGTTGGAGATGACACTGTAAATAGGTTTGTATCTAGGGCCCCACATTCAGATTATTTCCTGCACTTGATCGAATTTTTCCGAGATCGGTGTATCCATTTGAACACAATTGTTTCAAATGCTAAAAAGTAAGATGCTGAATATCATTTGTCCATCTGCAATTTTTTATGTTGTTGCTCACATGAAGAATTATATTTTGAATAGGAGCCAAAGCGCAGAACTTTCATCCTCCATTCTTTCTGCTGTTGACGAGATTGAAGACAATCTCTATTACATTAGTGATGTTGTTTCTGCTGGAATCCCTGATGTTGGGAGGTCGATAATGGACAAAGTTCTGAGGCTTCTGATATTTCCATTGGTTCTCCCATCCCTTGGGACTGAAGCAGTCAATGTACATACTCACCATTCTATTTGCTTGCTCTAATCTATGCTTCTGGAAATTTTCATGAGCTCTTTATATTTGGTTGATTGCCGGTTATGGGTCTATAAAAATATTTTTGTGACTATCTGAGTTGCATATGTTCAGGAACCAAGTCTTGGGGCTGTCACTTCTTTATATTTACTTTGTTGCATTCTGCGCATAGTCAAAATCAAAGATCTGGCAAACATTGTTGTTGCTGCTCTTCTATGTCATCCAGAGATGATTCCTGAGATTTCTGAAGCTAAGATCAATGGTAATATGTTGAGCCATGCTTCTTCGGATGTAGCCAGCCAAAATAAAGATGCAAACAATCAAAATTCCATTTCCGATACCGAAAATCATATACTGCACAGTGCCCTCAATCATAAGTATGGTGGTATGAGGTTTGCTCCGAGGTATTCAATCCTATATCTCACATATAGCTTTATTTGTTTTTTTCATTTTTTCCTTAAAGCATTCTTGGAATACATTGCTTAGCTGCTTTCTTTGGAAATATTATTTTTTATATAGATTACTGATCCCTTTATCAGTCTGCAGTTGAGTCTTAATGTTACATAGTCAATGGGATATGAACTTATTTACATGCAGCACATCCAACACGACTCTAATGCATGCCTTCTATCATTTAGTTATGAGTTCATTATTGCATTATAGAGTAGTGGTCTTGGTAACTATCGGGTAGCGTAGCGTAGCGCAATAGAGAATGATGATCCCCTGTGCATCTTTGTTAAGTGAATAATTGCTGAATAAGGTGAAAGGACTAATAATTCTGTTGCTGGAAATGTTTTCGTCTTATTAAATTAACTTATTGAGATATTGTTAGCTTTTCTGACAGCCACAAAACAAGAGATTTCATTGTACTTTTTTGTTTTAAACCCCAGTATGTTTTATGTGTTCAACTGTACAGGGAAGCTTTGCTTTCATTTGTTGTCAGTGGAGATGAAGTTCAAGTCTCAGGCTCCTTAAATGTTCTAGCAACATTGTTGCAGACTAAAGGTCCTAAAGCTCAAGTTATCTAGCTATTGGCTGATAAGCCTCATAAGCAATTAACTAAGTGAACTTATGCATTTGCAGAACTAGACGAGTCAATTGTTGATGCTCTTGGCATACTTCCGCAATGCAAACAACATAAAAAGAAACTGCTGGTATGTGGTTGGAAGTTTTGTTTCTCTATTTTATCGACTAATAGGGAATTTTTTTAAATAATGTACAATTGGAATCATGAAGTGAAGGGTGGTTATGCTAAAGGCTTTCCCATCATTGTTGAAATGTCTGGAAAAACTGGAGCAAACTTTACCGCTTCAATTTGATACCCTCCTTTTTACAGTATGTATATGTATATTAGAAGACTGATGTTGATGTTTGATGATATTCAAAGTTTTTTCCCTGGGCCAGGAAACAGTAAAGTTTATTTAAGTATGAAAAACTATTTCTTATAGTTCCTCATATGATGTTAAATCACATCTAGCATTATATGACTACAATGACTCACTTGGTGCTCTCAAAATTTGTTCAAGGTTTTTACTCAATTCAGCAGGTTATATGCATTCACCCTCCACTAAGTATCATTGTTTTCCGGTTCTCTCAGATAGTGTTAGGTCATAGTAAATATTCTTCAGTAGCATAATATGTGCTGCTGCCTGCTTTCTTTTTTGTTTGTACTCTTGGGGATGTAGTCTTTTGCAGCTGATAGAACAGCTTACGTGATGTGCACGTTTCAGTAATGCCTGCTTTGTTGTGTGCATACAGCAAGCCTTGGTTGGGGAGGATTCTGCAGAAGAGCAACTTTTCTCCTCAGAAGGTACTAAGGTCAAAGATCGCATCAGTGGTGAATTTGATATCTATCTGCAAAAGTTGAAGGTATATAAATTCCTTTATCTGCTTTTCCCTGTTGAAATTTTTTGTTCGCCTTCTTGAATGAGACATCAATGTTTGGAAAAATGAGATAAAAATATTTTTTTTTTCTAGTGATATACTCCTACTACTTAGTTTTAGTTCTCTGGAGTTGGATTTAGTGACTACCTCCTAAGTTACTTGGTGCTTGAGGGCAGTTTTGCCTCATCGTGTTTTCCTATGGAAAAATTTATTCAGTTTTTTTAGACATTAATTTGCCACATTGTCTTTGTTTTTCTCGACTTTGCCTTCTATCTTGATAAGATTTGAGATCCCGAGGCTCACAACAAGGTTGATATTTATCCAGATTCCACTAACACTTAATGTGGGAAACACTCACATTCGCTATAGACCATGTAGAACAATAAAATATAGACATGCTTGGAAAAATGAAATATATTAGGGAAAAATAGTACTCTCTCCGCCCCTTAAATATAAGAACTATTTCCATTATAGTCTGTCTCTTAAAATTATGCTTTTTCTATTCTCCACTAACAATACTTTAGTCACTTATTCTTTCTATCTCTCTCTCACTTTACTAAGTGTGCATTAAAACCCGTGTCCCTTCAAAAGTTCATATATTTAAGGGACGGAGGGAGTAGTTGATTATTATCACTGTACAAAGCACCTATATTTATTACAAGAGACTAAGCCTGATTAGGACACAACCTACGTGAATACTTATTCAGTAACAGTCCATATGTGACTCTAGAATCATGAATCATTTGTTGACATCACAGCCATCAGAGCAGGATAAACAATCAAGTTCTGAAACATAATGACTTGCCATTTGAAACCACCATCTGGTCATAAATCTAATTTCAGAATGCTGGCTTCTATTGTCTAGAATTTCTTTTTAAGCCAAGCGGATCAATTAACATGGTCGTAAAGTTTTAGCGAAAGCATAGAACTTATTATACCTTGTTTTGTCCAACAGGAGTACGTTGGAATTTCATGTGTACACCCAGAGGTTGGAGCGAGTCCCCGTCTGCATAGATTTCAAGTATGTACTTTTCACATTACAGAAAATAATATTGGTTGCATGCACCCTTTATCTAGCTAATTTAGATAACAAGGGCCAGTGCCATGGCTCATTTGTATTGGCTTGATTATGTCAGTTTCATGAAGTGCTAGGCTCACTTGTGGGTGCATGCATAATTTTGAGCAGGTCTTTCAGAAATAATCTTTATAATGAAATTATAAACTTAATGCAGTCCATTTGGTGAATTTGTTAAATTTGCTGCTGCAAACAGATAAAAGTATTCTGAGTCTCAGTGGGAAAAAGTTAACTTTTTCCCTTGTATAATGATCTTGTTTCCCCTCGATATTCCACGAATGTAGATCTAATAATTCCTGGTCCAACCCCTTTGAGGAAACCGAATCAATTTACACACTTAGTTGTATCCCTTGGTACTGCTTAATAAACAGCAAACCAAACTGGCTTTAAGAGAATAATTCTTACTTAGAAATTATAAGAATATTGTCTTGTGGTAAAATGAAAAATTGGGCCCACCTTATTTTTTGTTTTGCTATATAATCTGAAGAGTTTTTGTTTGTTTCATGCTTTTCAGTTCAAATGCTCTTGTAATGGGTTATTGGTCTCATTTTTAGGTACTCGATTCTTTGGTTAGTCTCTTCTGCAGATCAAACATCTCTGCAGAAACATTGTGGCATGGTGGTTGGCTTTTGCGGCAGTTGTTACCTTACAGCAAAGCGGAGTTCAACAGTCATCATCTTACTTTACTTACCGTAAGTGACAATACAAGTAAACTTTCAGCTGGATATCTGTTACCCTAATTGTCGGGAAGTTTTAGTCATCTTATGGTCACTTGAGTAGATCTCTGGAAAATGATACTCCATTGGCGACTTAACATCACCATTTGTAATCATATAGTTGGTCCTCCTTATGGTCATGCTGGAATATGGATGAAAGGTTCACTAAGCAACCGTACATTTCTAATAAATATTTTGTGGTATTCTTATGGTTATAAGTATACTGTTAGAAAATAGTTGAGCATATAATGACGGGACATCTGTCTGTAGGATTCATTTCACCATTCCACTGCTCGTGTTCTAGAGGAGGCCAGAGGAACTTGGTTTGATCTGTTATTGGCAGTTATTTGTGACCAGTGGAGAAAGTGCAAAAGAGGTATGCCTTTTTCTCTCTCTTTTTCTCCTATTGAACTAAGAATGATTTGTCGTGTGGCTAATAACTCATGGTAAATAATCTATCTGTTCAGCAAATGAGGTTCTTTTCTCCTATTAACTAAGAATGATTTGTCATGTGGCTTGTAACTTGGTAAACAATCTATCTGTTCAGCAATTGAGGCATCTTCTCTACGAAAAGATCCAAAGTGTATTCTATTGCCGCCATTCAAGTCTGCCTATGACGGTCATTCTCTCTCTCCCCTCTCCCCCACATGAGTGATCTGAGAATGTTTTTAGGAACATGCATCTTATTGTTATTCTTCTGTCTTTCAGAGCATGCATCATCTGAATCATCATTTGCTGCTGGAGAGAGAATGTGTGAAGCAGTGAAGGTTTGTCCTTCAGTAATAATATTTTGTTTATATTTGGATTAAGTCTACAGAGTCTGCTTTATTAGACATAGATTGGATGCATGAAATGTCATGTACTTCTGTAGACAACCACTGTATATTGACAAAGTTCTCACCTCCATAGGTGTTTGCGCTGCTTCATCATCTCCACATTTTCTCGCTTGGTAAAGTTTTGCCAGATCAACCTCCTGTATTCTCTGAGGTTGATACTCCAGAGAAGTCCAGAGCAAGGAATGCTGGTTTAAATCTTCCAGAACTTAAACCGAATGCTGAAATCAATCTTGGTAAATCAGATATGAATTGCATCTTGTTTGCGCGCTTCCATCATTTTACATGTCATTTCCCTGACTTTGCATTCCCAGAAGCCTCAACAGGCCAACTATAAGGACTGAGCATGCATGTGAATAATTGAGTTCAGTCCAAAGTTTTGTTGTCACTTGCTTTCTTCTAATTGACCTGGTTTCCTGTTTATCTATAGTGGGTGCAATCTCATGTCGAATTGCATTTGAAAGGGGTAAAGAACGTCATTTCCTCTTTCTAGCCCTCTCTATGAGTAGCTGTGGTTGGCTTGTCCTTGCGGAGGAATTACCAGTGAAACCGGGGCGAGGATTGGTACGAGTTGTGGCACCATTGGCTGGATGTAATGTGAGTTGCCATCTCAAATAAATCTTTACCAAATGATTAAAGATCAGTGTGTAATCATGCTAAGAAAATGCATCACTGAACCCTATTCAGAAAAATATTTGTGGGTTGTGAACACATGAGAGATGAGAGTAGCCTTCCTCCCTCATCTTATCAGATGATCTCTTAATCTTTATGTACTAGTGAGCATATTTTCAAGTTACATCTTTGTGCTTTCACTTGGTATTTTATCCATTTGTTTAAAATGCCTTGTGTTAGGACATACTGTTTCTTACCTAACAAAAGATTATTGAACTCAAAGGATATGGCAGCTGATTGATTCCATATAAACATACTTGGTTTTTTTCTTTCAGCCAAGAGTAGACGATAAACATTTAAAGTGGCTGCACCTTCGAATCCGTCCTTCCTCATTCCCATTTACAGACACTGCTATGTATGCTGGACATGGCAAGGTAAAATCTAAAGCTTTGGTTGACGGAAGGTGGACTCTGGCGTTCCAGGATGAGGAATCCTGCAAGAATGCAATGTCTATGGTTGTAGAGGAAATGGAACTGCAAAGTTGCATGGTGGAGAAAAGTCTAGAACCTTTACTAGAACTTGATAGAAGTAACGACGATTCGAGACTTTCTGAGCGTGTGGAGGATGATAACACAATGTAACGGTGGACCTCATGTTATTTGCAGATGTTTGAATGCGCGGTTAGTTTTCCCGGAAGATAACAAAGGTGAGGTTTCAAGCAGCCTCATGTATGTGAGTTGTGTTCCAAAAGAATCGTCAGGTACAGAATGTATAATAGAGCATGTAGTAGTCAGTGCCATTCTTTGTATATAATAATATACTTATATGGAGTAGTAGATTACATATATATACGCTGTGTCTTTTGTATGTGAGATTCTTTGACCAATTTCATCTCCGGCAGCCAGTTTTATGAGCTTTTGTAACAGTACATAGTTTTTCAAGAGCTTATGAAAGAGAAAGTTCATTCTTTTCTAGCCTTTTTATAGTAGTAGTAGCAAGCAGTGCTCTCTCTTCCCTTTCATATTTTCTTTGATAATTATGAAAAATATTTGTCAAAGTCCATCGCATGCTCGGTGATGAGTGTATATTGAATTGTTTGGGACTCTCTCTCTCTCTCATGATTGCAATTTTTAGAGTTTCAAAGCAGAGGGTGCATGTTTTGGGACCAAATTCAAAGCACCATGTGTCAAACTGCATTTTCAAGAAGATGCACAGCAGGAAGATGTATCTAAGCAGACAAAAAAATTTTGAGGATCCAAAAAGCAAAAACTTTGAAGATATTTGATTGACCTAATTTACCTATATTAAGGATGGTTATGATTTAATCACGTCATTGTGAAAAAAACTTAATGATGTCAAATCTCAGTTCACATTATGGATAACTTCCTGTGAAAGTGAAAATTTCAGAAAAATAAATTTCCCCCCTCACCGAATCAAACCCTGGACCAAAGATTCAGATACTACTCTAGTAAAGAGATGAATCCACCTTAAATCTTCACCATCTATAGGCTGAAGACTGAAAATAGTTCATACTCCCTCCCATCCTCGTTAAATGTTTCGTACCCGAGTTTTAAGAAATTGTTTGACTATATTAATAAAAGTGGGTAGAAAAAAGTTAGTGGAATGTAGGTCCTACTTTTATATAGTATTAATTTTATAATAAAATGTGAGTAGGAATGAGTTAGTAAATGTAGAGTTCAATACAAAATATTATAAAAGTGAAATAAGACATTTATTAAGGACCGTCCAAATAAAAAAAAATATGAGGTATTTAATGGGACTAGAGGAGAGTATTCACTTATTTTTAATCAACGTTTAATGAGAAAGTAACTCTCTCCGTCTAGGCTAAGATGACACATTTCTTAGTCAATATAGGATTTTATGACTTGTTGGTTAATGTATTTAATTTAAGAGAGAAAGAGTTGTGTAATTGTGTAAGTATTAAATGGAGTGAGAAAGAGAGTTGAATAATCAACTAGAGTGAGAAAAAATGTGGTTGAGTGTATTAATTGAAGAAAGAAAGTTACCAAAAATAGAAATGTGTTATCTTGGTTTGACGTGAATCTGTGTGTTCACAATCATAGAATACAACGATATCGAGGGTCATGGGTTGATTGGGGTCCGAGAAGATGTAGACACATGACAAGAAACCAAGTGAAACTGGAATTTAATTTAAATAGTAATTTGCTTATCAAGATGACATCCAAAATCGACTCTACAAGCACCATTGTCTTCGTCTTCAAAAGGCTTCACGTGAGTACCTTGCACGCCCGAATTAGAGTCCAGGAAAAGAAGTTATAGTCATTTTAAGAAAGTCACGCAATGCTGAAAGAAACGCGCGGACGGGCGTTTTGCCTACAAAAATCGCCCGGTCGAGCGTGTTTGTCGAGTATCATGTTTTTGTCCAGAAAGTTTGCGCGGGCGGGTGTCGGGCACCTAGGTCGGACGATTTTCCCGAAAGGGCTCATTTTTTACCAAAACTTGTTTTATTTTGATCTTTTTAGACTCCTAGTATAAATACTTTTGTTAGGGTTCACTTCATGACAGCTTTTGAATGATATTGTAAGAACAAAAACTTAATTTGTGAGCGGCATCTTCATTTTTGAAAATTTATCAAAATCTTTCTTGCTTTGGTGAAAGGTATCTTGTGTTGTCTTCATTGTTTTGTGGAACGTCCATAGGTTCTAAACATTTATTTAAATCATAGCATCTTGGTCCTCTTTCTTTTATACTACCATTTTTATTATTTCATTTGTTGTTGTGTTATTTGGTTACTTGAAAAGTCTGGGAATGTGTATGGAATCATTAAGATTCATATTATAGTTTGAACAAATTAAAAAGAAAAATACTCCCTTCATCCCATTTAAAATGAAATATTTGGGAATTGACATAGGATTTTATGTAGTGTTGTTTGTGAGTTAAGTTAAAGTAAAAAAATAAAAATTAATAGGATAACCTAGAAAGGAAAACGTTGCATTTTTAATAGGACATAGAGAGCATGTTATTTAGTCTTGTTTATCCATTATATTAGGTCATATAGCAAACGCGATTACTTAATAAGTCAAGGAAAATGAAAGGCAATCCAGTGAGTCACCAACATTTGCTAAAAAAGAGAAGAAAGATCACATCAAAATCTCTACTTTCCCGATTTGGATTGTTTGTTGCACAGCTTTTGCTGCACGCTGTTTAGCTGCTTCGTTTTCATGTGACACCTGTTAATATTTTACTTCTTCCTTTCTATTTCGGCGTGTCGGTGGCATTTTATCATATGAATACTCAATATTCCCTCGAAGATGACACTACATTTTGGGCACATTAAAATAAAGAAAATAGATAATACTCGTCCATTTCAAGTAATATAGATATTTTTTTCTGCACTCATTTTAGAAAAAATATAACAAATGGTTAAAGTAGAGAGAAAGTAAAATAAGAGAAAAAATAATATAGAGAAAAGTCTTATCTACAATATTCTCTCTCTTACTTTACTAATTCTCCATTTTAACTATTTATAAAAAAAATTTCAAAACGAGTGCGCAAAATGGAGTGTCTCTATTATAATGGAACGGAGGAAGTAGTATTATATTCTCTCATTCCACTGTTATGAAAATCAATTCAATATTAGGAGTGTCAATTCAGTTTTAGTTTTACTATAAGGCCATGTTTGGTTGTCAGGATTCTATCTGAAAAAGTAATCTGATTCCTTATATTTAAAATTTTTGTGTTTGTTTCGGTTTTTAACAAACTGGGAAAGTAATAAGAATCCCGAGAACAAGGAAAGTTAGTACAACTTTCCAGGATTCTGAATCCTAGCTTTTCTTAGGGTATTCTTTTTCCCAGTTTTAGGATTCTTACATATTTAATGCAATATAATATTATTATTATTATTATTAAATATAATAAATAACTATATTAAATTTATCATAATTATAACTATATTATTATAATATATATAATTGTTATTATCATACTAATAATAATTAATAATTTATTAAATAATTAAAATGTAATTATATAATATAAAGCATATAATAATAATAATTATTCATTATAAAATCGTAGTGAAATTTTAAAGTATAAAATTGTTTAATTACAATATCTATAAATATAATAATAATAATAATAATAATAATAATAATAATAATAATAATAATAGTTATATTTATTATTATAAATATTTATAATTATAATACTCCATGTACCAATAATGTTTATACATTATGGATGATTCATATTTAAACTGTCCATCACAATAATAATATAATAATATAATTATTATTATTTGAAATTAATAATTATTAATGAATTTATATTATTATTTTTTTAATAAAAAATAATAAGTACTAGTATATTTTTAGTTTGGTGTTTAAATCCCAATATAAAGTATAAAATCTTGATATTTTTCAAACAGTGAAAAGTGAAGTTATTTGGAATCATATTCCCGGGATTCATTTTTCCAGAAATCATTTTCCTTGCCAACTTTACTTTCTCGTCAACCAAACATGGCCTAATAGTAAATAGGTATTACATTTCGCTAAGTTCGTACATATTTTAGTATAAAATTAAAAATGTATAAAGTGAGATTCACATAACTATTTTTCTATTATTATTTTTTAAAATTCGTCAATAGAAGAGTATTCTTTATAAAATGAACCATCTTTGACTAAAATAGAAAGCGATTTTTTTATTATATCCTACTCAAAATAATGTACTTTTAAAAATTTAAACATTACTTTCTCTATTTTACCTATTCTTACAAATTTGTTCGAATTTACATGTAGTTTTTGAAATGTACATTAATTATAGAAGGGATACTGCCTCTAAACTTATCAACTTTGGCAAAACTTTGGTAGTAGTATTTTTTATGAATTTTAAAATTAGTCTAAATTTTAAAATATCACAAACTTTTTAATCCCCAAATAAGATATATTCGACAAAAACTTACTTATTATATTTGGACAAGTTGTGAAATGTTTATTACTTCATTTTAGATCACTTTTTAAGTTCACGACAAGTAGGATAAAAAGTCACATAGAAAATTACGTTGTTTTAATAGTGTCAAGTAAGATAAAAAAAATGCACGTAAGTTAGTCGGATGTGATGAATGATATATCGTGGTGAATAAACAAGCAAAAAAGTTTGTGAAATTTTATACCAATTTTAAAGTTGGTAGAAAATATAAAAGTTTTGGCTAACATTGATGGTTTTAAGGACCAATATACCTTAATAAAATAAAATTACTCTCTTCGTCCCATAATAAGACGCATATTTAACTATTTGGTTCCTTCCACAATAAGAGTCACATTTTACTTTTATCATAAATAGATAGTACTCTAGTAGGTCTCACTATCTACAAATTCACTTCACTCATATTCTACTATAAAACTAATATAAAAAAGTAGACCTCTTATTCTATTAACTTTTTCAATCCACTATTCTTTACATTTCATAAAACTCGCGTCCACACTAAATATGACTTCTATTGTGGGACGATGGGAGTAAATCTAAAATAATACTATAAAGTAGCATGAAATATATTAGTGGAGTATAATATAGTCTAATAATCAATTTATACAAGTATCTTAATTTGATAGTACTTAATTAGTACTCCACTATTTAATAAGCCTAAATTGAGATGAGTTCTTAATTACAGAAAATGAGAAAGAAATAGCTTAAATAAATAAATAAAGTTATAAAGGCATGAAATGTTGGGTGGATAATGATCGAATATAACCAAAAGATATTTGTCACTGTAACCCTTTACCCAAATAAAATAAATAGTAGTCCACTATTGATATTTAGATAATACTTCGCCAGTCAATGAAAAACCATACTGTAATCGGTATGAATTTTTAATATAATAATTAGTGGTATGAGTAGTAAAATAAAAAACCTCACTCCTTTTTAAAAAATAAATAAAGACCTCACTTTAATTATGTGATGAATTTATGATAAATTGCGTGAATCTTATTATTACAAGTAAAAAGTGATATTTTTTTGTAAACAGGCTCAAAGAAAATTAGACAAAGTTTATGGTGAAGAAATAGTGATTGGATGAATAAACTTCCAGATGTACACTAGATAATGCTAAGATAATCCCACTCTACCATAAAGAAATTTGAAGTATATAATAATAATAATGCACAATTAAAAGATAACTCAATGATTGAAGTAATATCAGAATGAAAATATCAATAAAGGATATGTATAGTGTGATTTGCATGATTGACTGGGTAGGCAACAACAACAATATAAGAAATGATTTGGATGTGTGGTATTAATCAAAAGACAACATTCCTCTTCATATCTTTTTCTTTTTCTCCTTTGTCGTATCTAAACTTTGATGCTTCAAAAATTTAATCTCTTTTCTTTAAAATAAGTACTGTATTTTTTTTGAGAGAATAAGAGAAATACTAATCACGAAATGTTGAGTTGTTATCGTGATACCAATAAATAATTATAAAATCAATGTGGGGAGGAAGACTAGTTTTGACCAGTCTAAAATTGGCCCCACATATCCATGGTCCAAATTGTTCGTTTGGTTCGACTCTTAATTTTATTAATTTGATGCCATTTTTAAGACGTAGAATTTAGGTTCTTAATCAGAGTGTTGGATCCATTCACATTTCCACATGTGTGTAGTGTAATCGAATTGAGCTACTATCCTTCTTAAGTTAAATTAATTCAATATTTTCCGAATAATTTGATTTCACAAGCTTAATTTAGTTGAGTCCGAAAAAACTTTTCATTTAGATAAATAAAATTAATGAAAGACTTATGTACTTACTCCAATTGAAAGACTAAAAACTGTACGCATTAATAGTGTAAGATGTTAATTTTGTATACTCCGATGCATTTTTTCTTGACGCATGCTCCTATGCCAACTAATTAATAAAAGAAATTAATAATCTACATTGACTGATACTATAGTTTTGAAATATTATGGGAAATTTACTTATTTGATTCTAATGACACACTTATATATTACTACTAACTTTTAAAATTATCGTAGTAGTACTTAATTGCAAACTGGAGCAGTTGAAACCTTAGATCATACTACAAAGTTTAACTACATAGTTTGTTAAACTTTGTAAATCACAATTTGGTCGGCTAAGAAAATTCTACCTCCATTAGACTTGTTTAACTACAATCTTAATCATTAAAAGTTAGCTTCTATCTAGATTTTTAACACCCTTTTATCAAGGAAGTCATGAGGTAATTCTTAATCAAATAAACATATATAAAAAGTTGTTGGAAAATATGCGTTTAATTACTAGAAGTTAACATTAAGAAAATGCCAAATATAACATCACAAGATATTTTGATAGAAAATATTGATTTAAATTTACATAGTACATGTAGAACAAATTCATTGTTAGGTATATATACTCCCTCCATCCACGAATATGACGACTGTTCTTTCTATTTTAGTACATCCGTGAATATAAGTCCCGATTTATAATTACTATAAATGATAAAGATGTCTCACATTCCACTGACTCATTTCACTCGCATATCATAAAACTAATAAACACAAGTGTGACCCATATTCCATTAACTTTCCTCCAGGGGCGTATCTACCCTTTGTGTAGATGGGGCAATTGCCCCTCCTCACCCCCACAAATCCTTTTAAATTTTGGTACAAATTTCCAAATATATATCAACTTCTTCACTAAATGCCCCCTTATTATAATTTATAAAATTACCATAGATATAATTTTGCCCCCTTTGGCATGATTTTCTGGCTACGCCCCTGCTTTCCTCTACCCATTTTTTTTAACATTTTAAAAACTCGCATTGGAAAGAAATGAGACTCCTATTAGTGGAAGAGGGGATCATATATTTATATTTTTCAATGGGAGAGAAAAAGATCTTGGAAAAATGTCGGACAGGGGTAAGATGGTCTTTCTGTGATGCAAAACACAGACCACTTTTGAGCTTTGACACATCTCTCTCTGCATTTGCAAAATGGACTTGTCTTTCCAATATTAAAACGACGTCCAAAACTCACAACAAAAAATATCCATGATTTTTATGCTCAAATCTTCTGCTCAAGTGACGTCATCTTCCCGACCACTCCCTATTAAATGTGAGCTTCACTTGCTCTTCTTTTTCTGTAGACTTAAAATATATAGTTAATTGTTCATCCTTGTTTTTGTTTTTAACAGAGGAGGATGGGGCATGTATCAACAATTTTGAATGGTTTAATGAGAAGAAGGAGACGAGCAAAGCAGGATTGTGATAGAAATGGAAGAGACGCCGCAGATAGGATGGCCAGAGATGCCCGGAAAAATGAGGTGGTGTTGAGGAGCTCAGGCACTCTCAATTCCGCTTCTGTTTTCTCAAAGAGAGGCGACAAGCCCACCAACCAAGACCGCTGCATTGTTTGGGAGGTATCTATCTATCTATGTTATATGCATGGCAGTAATAGCATGATGATCTTGTTGAATTATAGGATTTTGGATGCCAACGTGACATGATCTTCTGTGGGATATTCGACGGCCACGGTCCCTGGGGCCATTTTGTGGCGAATCAAGTGAGAGAGGCGATGCCCTCCTCTCTCCTCTCCACTTGGCAACACACGCTAATTGCTCAAGCTTCCTCCGATAAAAACAAGCTTCATCACTTCAACATATGGAAACACTCGTATCTCAAGACATGCGCTGCTATCGATAAGGAGCTTCAGCACAATGGCAGCATCGATGCATTCTACAGCGGAACCACTGCCTTAACCATTGTTAAACAGGTACTCCTACTATATAATAATATCTTAAAACTCTTTATTAGCCTTGATTTAAAACTTGTTTTGTGAAATAGGGAGATGACATATTCATAGCCAACGTCGGGGACTGCCGCGCTGTGTTGGGAACTTACTCTGAGAGTGAGAGTAGTGGCAGCAAATTGGTGGCAGAGCAGCTCACGATTGACATGAAGCCTAACCTACCTCGTTAGTGTCCACTTAATTATGATCATTTCTCATAATCAGAATATTGCTGATTAATTACTTGACAGAGGAGGCTGCTCGGATTAGTGAGTGCAACGGGCGGGTGTACAGCATGGATGACGAATGCGGTGTGCCTAGGCTGTGGCTGCCACACGAGGAGTCCCCGGGGCTGGCCATATCCAGGGCCTTCGGGGACTACTGCGCTAAGGACTTTGGCCTCATTTCTGTGCCTCACATCACTCACAGGCGCATAACTACTCATGACCACTTTATTGTGCTCGCAACAGATGGGGTATTATCATGTATTGGTTTTAATTGATTGTTTATTTATTGGTTGATGAATCAACTGAATTAATGATTAATTGAAGGTTTGGGATGTTATATCGAATGAAGAAGCAGTGGAAATCGTAGTAGGAACAGAAAGGGAGAAATCTGGGAAGCGTTTGGTGGAGTGCGCTGCTCGTGCGTGGAAGCGGAAGAGAAAGGGGATCGCCATGGATGATATCTCTGCCATTGTACTTTTCCTCCATTCTAATTTCTAAGCTCACTCCAACATTTTCGTCTAACCTGTGTATTATGTACTATCTATCAATCTATATCCTACTTTAGTGATCTACTGAGTTTTATAAATATACCTAGCAAACAGTCACATTTTTTGGTTTTTGAGTGATAAATACTCCCTCAGTAACAAAATAAAAATTATCCAACCACGGTATATGTTCAACCAATCCTACACGGAATGAGTTTAACTTAATTCGTTTATATCTCCACATACAAAAAGATGTACTAATATCTTTGCTAGGGTGGTTGTCTATATTAAGCATTTTGATTCACAATATAAACCTGCAGCCATTATTTAGCATATGCAGGAAAAGAATCTAAATAACCTACAAGAAATTGTGGTAGATCTTGTTTATAGTAGATGACAGTGAGAAGATTGACCTGATTGAATTAGATTTATTTAAGAGTGTTACACATTTTGTAATTAAATGCAATCTTCAAATGTGTAACTAGTTCACATTTACCAAATGCATACTAGCATGCAAAACCAGAACTAGAGGAATTTACTTCTCGCATATTGTCCCATTTTTAGAATTTTGCTCCAAGAACGAATGTGATACAAATGCGAGAAGCTGTAGTTGCTTTAATTAATTTTTACTGATAAATGGAGTATATAAATTTGAGAAAAAAAAATCAAGAAATTATTATATGCCATACTAAGACATCCAGAGTGTCCACGGTGGTGGCGCTGCGGCGGATGGAGCGGAGCCGCAAACGCGGCGTGGAAGGGGCGGTTTACCGGTGACTGGTGCGGCGGTCCACTGCAGACAGCCGGTTGCGGCGGCGCCGGCAGTGTAAATTTTTTAATTTTATTTATTTATTTATTTTTTCTGATTTTATTTCTATAAAATATCTATTCTCAATTCATTTTTTTTTATTCTATTCCATTTTATTTATTTTTTTCAATTAATTTTATTCAAGTTCAATTAAAATATATCAACAATCGCTAAAATAAGTTAAAATATACTACTAATAATTGGTAAAATAAGGTGAGTCGTGAATGAGCATCCGCCGTGGACCATTTACAGTTAAATTTGATTGGATACTGAAATTCGAGTAGAGAACGATGCAGGAATAGCTTTTAATTTTTAGGACTCCACGCCCAACACAACCATCCATCTTCACCACTGCTCCATCCATCCACCCATAAATAAATTGAATTGAAACACAAACCATAATTAAATTGATCTTATGCTTCTTCTGAGTGGCGTTGCTCTTAAAAATCCACATATTTTTGTTGGGCAATGGCGTTGCGCGCAAAAGGCGAGATTTTCAAGGCTTTCACAGACGTTATTGGGGCTTGTTAAATTTATGTTGTTTGCTGTGATCGTTTTTTATTTTTATGTGAATTTGCTTGTAAATCATCATGTATTATACTGCACAAGACAGGTTTGGATGCAGTAGTGAATAGATTTTTAGACGCCACAGGTCTTTGAGGGCTTATGCTAGATGGTATTCTATTTGTGTGTGGGGGCATATTTCTATGCAGAATTTGGAGTTGCACTACTGAACCGGACACATTTTTAGGAAATTTCTGTTTTTGAATTAAAACGTTCAAATTAGACATCGTGTGTGCATTTTTTTGGTATGTGTGTGTATGTGTCAACGAGCTTTAATTCACGGGAAGTGGAATATTAGGTAGAGGGGCAAGGTCTTCTAGTTGAAATTGCTATACTAAAGATTGATTTAGTGAACTGATGGTAGTTCTTGATCTATTTCTAAGTATTGAAACTACTTTATGGTGTGCTTATTGCAAATTTCTTACTCCTCTTGCCTCAATACTTGGAAGTTGAAACTTGTAGCCTTGACACATTTAGATGAAGATAGCATGAACGTTTCCTGCTTTTCTCATAGCTAACAGATTTGGACACGAACCATTGGTTCTTTTCTGTTGCCCAAGATAATTGGCTTTGGGACCTCACCAGTTCAATCAGCAAGTTACTGAATAACACATATTTTTCTACCTCGGAGTGATAAGCTACTAGTATAATAATGCTATGCAAGTTCTGGCTCTTACACTTAGTTATGATTGTGTTACAGTTCTACAGAAGAAGGCAGAAAAGTTTGAACTTAAGAAATTGCAGGCTATTAAAGTAACTAAGGAAGGAGTATCTTCCCTTGACACCCTGCTTCAAGATGTTTATGTCAATCGGCGCCCAAAGCAAACTGATTATGAAGCTCGAAAAGATTTAATTCGCGTCTTCAATGAGATAGCAAAGGAACTTTATGGTAACCTCTCTGCCTTTATGGGATTTCATTGCCTTACAGCACTTCTTGAAAGGCCTTGATTTTGTTATCATTTGTGTTATTTTCTGGAAGAAGCCAGGGTTATGTATTCTCCTTTCAAATTGAACCATGAACTTGCTAGTGTAGTTCATATTATCTACTCGTTCTCTTTAAATATGTCATATGAATGTATATGAATTATGTTGATATTTCTTGTTAATGTTTGTCTTTTCAGGCACCTCAAAGGATATTCCCATAGTAGTGGAATTTGGTTCTTTTGTAATGGATCTTTTCAGCACTGCAAGTGATCTGGACCTCTCGGTAAATTTTAACACCGGTGGAGTTGATTTTCCACGTGAAAAGAAGATCCAGACTTTGAGAAAGTTTGCAAGAAAGCTGTACGCTATACAGAGTATAATTTCCAGTTCACATTTTTGCTTATTCTTACAATTTTAATATTTCATTGTATTTCGGAATATATATCTTGTTGACTTTGAAAGGAATATATTTCTTTCTAATTTAACCTTAAAAAGTAGAATACAGTTATCAAAGGACAACCAGTATTTACTTTTTTATTGCAAAACCAACTTGAAGGAACTTGAGTATCGTTGAACTTTACCAAGTTCAATTTGGATACATTTTTACATTTTCACACTTAAGTGGCCTTTTCCTGCCAAAACTATTCTTGTGTAAAATTCAAATAGTATGGGGCATATTTCTTCTTTAGGTATGGGGCATGTTTCCGGTGTCCTTCCTATCACTACTGCAAAGGTACCCATTCTGAAATGTGTTGACTGTGGAACTGGAGTTGAGTGTGATATATCAGTCGAAAATAGAGATGGGATTTCAAAATCAAAGATTATTTGGATGATCTCATCCATTGATGAAAGGTTTAAAAAGCTTAGCTTTTTGGTAAGACATCATCTCCAACTCTCTGTTAGTATGTTTTATTATGCCATTTACCATTTCAGCCTTTAGTTATCCATATTTGATCTTTACAGTGCGGACCATTCCATTTTTGTTTGCTATTTTTGGGTTGGACAATGTGATGGCAATTTCGTAGAAATGTGCCTTGTAATCTTATTATGGTAGATATGTATTTTTTTACTATGTCGAGTTCTGAATCCGCTCTTGATAATATTGACTGCAGACCTAAATTCTCACCAATCATTAGGGTCATCTCATATACCAGTTTAAATTGTGAAGGATCTTCTAGGTTTTCATGGAGCACTGCTAACAACTAAGACTCATATAGTCAGTTTGTACTCAGTTTATTAGTTTATTGTCTGTTGGCTACTTTTAGATCTTTTTATTGTTCATTGAAAATGAACTTCTGATATTTTGTTGCCAGTGCCACCCTAACACTTGCCTATTTCCCTGTTCAAAGTCCTGTGGGCTTGTGATGCCCTTCTGGCACTGGAATTGAATTATGTGGTGGTTGATTTGAAAGGCATGGTAATGAATTTGGTGCTACAGAAATGGATAAAAAGAATGAGAGGTGATGGGCCTGAAGGTGGTCATTGCGCTACACATGAAAATTATGCGTAATAAATAATTTCAAAGGATTAAGGAACGACTCTTGCTAGAGCTGATGTCTCCTTCAATATAGCTTGTCACAGTTGACTTTCCAATTCTAGTTTTAGAAGATCAATATTTATGCATTTTCTAGCCTTTCCTACAGAGAGTAACTGAGGATTGTTACAACTTACGTGTCATATTTTTGTTGTTCACTAATAAATTCTAATGAACATCAACTTATCTTCCTCACAGATGAAGAATTGGGCTAAAGCATACAACATCAACAGTTCAAAAGATAAAACCCTTAATTCTCTCTCCATAATTCTCTTGGTCGCATTTCATTTACAGGTATTGTTTTTTGGTGCACATTCCATGCCTGTATTATATCTGTCGTTGCAATTTGTCATGTTTCTTGCTTTATGGTTTGTTCTTATTGTCATTTTTCTTTTTCTTGTTGGTTTGGGGTTCAGTTGTTACAGACATACAAGCTAATGCCCTTTTGGGTCCATGCTTGGCCAGGACGTGTTTCTTAATATGTTTTCATTTTAAGGAAAAAGTATCAATTAAATCGGTTTTAGAGACGAACATTGAACATATACTGTAATAGACATGCCTTCAAATGACTATACACAGTATCAGATATATATATGCGGATACTTGTGAGACATAACTGCACATGTGCTCAGATAAAATAACATCAGTTGACAAACTCTGCCACTTAGTGTAGTAGTTTCTTATAAAAGAAAATAAAAATCTAAAAAGAATCTCCATCAAGTTCAGTGTGGATACATGTAAGTGGAAAACATAGCATCACCTTTCACAAGCACACTCAGTTCTTTAGCCAATATCTTATCCCCCTTTCATCTTTCCGTCTTTCTTTGATTCTTCTTCCTAACTTTTTATTCTCTTCTCTTTCTTCTTCTTCTTTTTTTTTCGTTAAACGCTTTTCAGTCAAAATTCTTAGATATCTGAGTTGTCAAGCCTATTGCAGGCTAACAATTAAAAAGGCAGACTAAGGAGAAGATGCGTTAAAACAATCTTATAGACTTGGTGGTTTATCAATATAATGGGACTGGTAGAAAAAGAATGATAAGGATCTTCAGTTTTTCATTTTTCGAGTTGGCTTTGGGCAATGTACCTGTGGGGCTGTGTAGGTTTGTAATGAAAGTGAACACTGGCTAACTATTTTCATTTTAAGTGAACTCAGCAAACTTAAAATGGTGCAAATATTAATTCCCAAAAAAAGTTGCCAAATTTTACTCGATATTTTTGTTTTAGACACATTATTTGTAGCAAAATAGATTTTCCTAATGAATTTATTAACCAGAAAAATGCTGTGAAATATAATCTTTCACTATTGCAGTGTTGGAAATCCCAATAAAACAAACTGTTGATCTTGAAAAATTATTCCATAATATTTTTCCAATCGTTGAAATTTGGGAGTGTCTATTTTGCTATGAAATAAAATAATGAGATTGTTATTAAACGTTTTATAAAGCTTGTTGAAAACCAAAATTGGGTCAAGTTAGGTACTTTTCTCAGCAACTAATCTCATGTTATTTAGAAGGCTGTTTTTCTCAAGAAAATGATTGCTAACTTTACGCCTGATTTATTTGTTAAGTTAGTATTTTTCTTGCTATATCATACTATAGATTAAACAATTACTGCTCTTTTGTTTGACACTGAGCTATGACTTTTGGCATTCCTTAACCGACGCCTCACTGCTGGTTTAGCTTCTCTTTTTGCCTGAAATGATCTTCAGGGGTTTCACCATTATTAATTTCCTTTGTCCTTTATAGTACAGTACATCTTTATATACTGAAGTTTATTCTGTCTTCCTTATTCCATGGTCTTCCTATTCCCACAGACTCGGACTCCTCCTATACTTCCTCCATTTTCTGCCATCTTCAAAGGTAGATATCCTGCACCGAACTAGTTTTTTTCACATTCATCAGAGTACAAGGTAGCCATAGCCTCCAGTGTCGTATTCTTGTCACCATCCGTATCTTCGGCATATATTTTCCTTGCATTATTGATTGCTTCACGTATGGCTAGTACCCCATGTCTCATTATCTAATATGGAATGTATTTCTCTTAGAAATGACACCCTCTTTCTGTCCACACTACAAAGGTGCGGGCACATGCTTCTAAATATTTGTTTTGAGTTTGAGTTATTCAAACTAAATATAAACATTAATATGAATAGAAGAATATGTCTCTTTTAATTTATTTGTATATATATTTAACTAAAAGCTAGTACCTTCTTTCCAATTGAAAATTGTGTTTTGGTCTAAATAAGTACTAGGAAAAAACTGTAAACATCAATATTACTTCGTTATGCTCTAGTTATTTATTTGCATATTGTAACATAATTACAACAAAAAATATCTTTTGGATGGATAATATAATTACCAAGATATTAGTTAGACAGAATATTATGCTTTAGTAATAACTTTTCAAGATTTTCAAAAAGTATTTATACTTAAAAATAATATTAGAGGAAATTACTAAAAGATAAACACATTAAGTTGAAGTGATTATTTAAATAAGAAAACCAATATCACTAAGATGTTGGATCTGTGGTACCCCTGGAGAAATAATGCTGGTGTTACTTAACCGTGTGTTTCCATATGTTCACATCCATGCCCTCATGTAATCCTGGAAATCCATGGGTATAACTTTTCTCATGTAATTTCTCCAGCAGTAGCATAAGACCACTCTTTAAAGGTTAGTTGCTTCTGAGTTTGTGTTTGGGGCTAAGTACATGACTAAATTGCTGCACAATTCAGTTTGGGAGCTGGTAATTGTCTTTAAGAATTGCTTAGTCGCGTCATGTGAATGTAAGTGCAACCTCGCTTTCTTTCATATTTAAGTGACCTTTAAATGGTTATCACGTAGATGGCACTGATCCCGCAACGGTTGAAAAATCAATTCCTAATTTTTTAAATTATGGGAAAAGAAATAAGGAATCTTTGGCTGAGCTCTTCATCACTCTACTTCTCAAGGTACTCAGTTACTTAACAATTTTAAGAGAAATGCCTATTTCTAATCCTTAAAACCCATTTTATATCATTTTATGAGGGGAGAGGATCAACAGTAATGGGTTTTGTTAAATTTGCAGTTATCTTCTGTTGAAATACTTTGGGCGAAAGGTCTCTGTGCAAGCACATGCACTGCTTCTTGGACATCCAAAACTTGGAATTCTAAAGTTTCCTGTATCAGTGTAATTACTATATCTACTCTTCTGTCTCAAAATTTGATGATCTTTGATGCAACATGACGAGTACCAGTTCCACAGGTAGAGGATTTTACTGATATATCCCAGAATGTGGCTCGGGCTGTTGGACCTGGAGAAGTGAAACAGATCTATAAATGTATAGAGATATCTATTCAACATCTCACCTCCTTCATGGGGGGTCAGATTGGACTACAACTCAAGGATCTTCTGTTTGGGGTTGATGGCATCCCTTTCTCAATTCCTAGAGGTATTGCGAATTTCAATATGACTACACAATTCCCTCATGTCCAATCTCATGGAAAAAGAATAGTAACTGGGAAACGAGAGAAAAAATCATTGCGTCCTTTCAATAAGAATAGTACAGCCCACATGAAAAGACAGTCAGGGAAGGGGAAGCAAGTAGAGCAAGCTGTGCTGGTTGAGACTTCGTTGGCAAAGAGGATGCGGACAGATGAAGGCTGGGCAGATGGAAATGCTGCAGTGGGATATGAAGCTAGAGGTGGTGGGGGTTGGGGAGTTTCTGAACAGAACAGATGGGGAGGCTGGGGAAGAGGAAATCAGCAACAGCAAAGCAGTTGGGGATGGGGAGCCGTTCAGCAGGGCGGTGGTTGGGGAGAAGGAAATCAGCAAAGCAGCGGGGGTTGGGATAAGGGAGCAATGCAGCAAGGCAGTGGTTGGGGAGAAGGAGATCAGCATGGAAGTCAGGGTTGGGAGGGTGGAATACGGCAGGGCGGTGGTTGGGGAGATGGAAACTACGTGGGTCGGGGTTGGGGTGGTGGAGGTTGGGAAAGAAGTGAGCAGGGAAATGTTGGAGGTTGGGGTTGGGGTTATCAGCATGGCTCAAACCTATGTTGATAGGCTGCTGCATCCATGTAAGAAAACTTGAGGATAATAAAGTTTTTTTTTCCATTGTTTTCTATTTCATGAGAATTTAGCTTAGTTATTATAACATAAAAGGAAGCTTTAAATGTAAGAAATCATAGTTTTAAAAAATCGAAAGCAAAAGCATTAGAAATGAAGAGCTGTTAATGTTTTGATAAAATCTTGGATCTTAATCCTTGTCTCCTCCAGTTTTGAAGTGGTGTTGGGGAGGTCATTGCTATAGCTTTTCCATAACACTTTTCATAAAGATGTTAAATTCAACAAACAAATTTAATGTCAGCCAATCAACAATATGAATTTCAGGTTTACAGCGAAGGAAATTTTTTTTAAAAAAAACAAGTACTCGGAATGAAAAAGAAAAATAACTTTAACCACCAAACACATAAAAAAGCATGCACGACTGGGCTTACATATGACCAATTATAGTAATATATTTTAAAAATACATAAAATTTGATTTTATAGTACTATACCAAATTCTTTATTTTGTAAGTGGACAACATAAACCCACCAAATAAACAATTATTATGTTATTGGACAACATAAACACTTTGGTTACCATGTGATCCTTTTATTTCTGGCTATTTCGAGTCTAGCTCGTTATACATGATTTCTAGTATATTTTCAAACTCAATAAGAATTTAAATTATGTAAAAGAAATTTATATACTTGCATGTGTAAAAGAAATTTCAAATAAAGATCATATGTTAATATTTTGTGCTACACTATCATATATTTTTGTTATATCTCGTAGTATCTGACTATTGAATGATCCACATCTAGTACTCTATCAAACACTAAAAGTAGAGGAATTAGAGCATTTTCAACCATTTCACTAAATTCAAACTCATTTTAGTGTAAATTTCACACTAAATATTGATTTTACTCCAATCATTTACACTAAACTCAAACTTAAAAGAATATTCTCTATATTATGCCTTTTTTACTCACAAAATTTGAAAAACTTTTAGGTATTGGTTTAGTGTAAACCCAAAGATAGGTATTTTTTTCTCAAAAACTAAAAATAAGATAGGTTTTTTAGTAATATTGGAACAAAATATCTATCTCATTTTAGGTTTTAGTGTACCCTTGGAGATGGTTTTAGAAAACCTTTCAAGCAAAGCAAAAAAAACAGAGAAAAGAGTAAAAAAATCATGAACTTTAAACTTGTATACAGTTGTCCATGAAATTCATTTATCTCCAAAATCAAAACTGACATGGCACGTCGAATTATTATCTACATGAATACACCGAACCGTCAACATCATTTTGAAATTCTTCAAAGATGTCATTTAATTCATTACATTTTTTATTTTTGAGTAAACTATATTTTTGGTTCATAGACTTTGCCATAATATCAAACGCCGCACTCATTCTTTAAAAATATGCTCGCACGTCATTGTACTTTGATGTAATATCGATGGAAGCACTTCTACATTTCATAACTTTTTTGCCCTTTTTGTATATTTTAGCATTAAGGGGCATTTTTATACTTTTGCATTTAGCTACTGTCATCTCATCTCACCTAAAGATCCAGAATAATTAATAAAATAATTTCCTCTTGTGTGTATGAGTTGACCAAAATGATAGAATGACAACGAGGATTTGAATCCTCCATAGTGTGTGATCTTTAAATTTATATTGTACGACTATTCATTTGTCCATAAAAAACCATTTCCTCAAAACCACTGGTAAATTGGTAATGCATTATTCATGCATACACATCTATATATAATATACCTATATTTTCCTCATTTGTGCACGTCTCACTCAAACATGGACACACTTGTTTTCTTCGTCGGCGTCATAGGTAATAACACCATCAAATCTCTATTAGTAATTCCTTTTTTCTTTCACTTTGGATTATGAATTTATTGACATATATATCTATTTGAACTTTACATTTCAGGGAATGTAATCTCAGTTCTTATGCTTCTTTCTCCGGGGTAATTAATCAGTTGAGTTACATATATAACTATATAGTACTATATGAATAGACCTAATAAATTGGTTGCAGGAAGACCTTTGTTCGAATAGTGAAGAAGAAGTCGACAGAGGAATTCGAGAGCCTTCCCTACATTTGCACGCTCCTCAACTGTGAGCTTTGGACTTACTATGGAATCATCAAGCCTGACAGCTATCTGGTTGCCAGCATCAATGGTTTTGGAGTCGTGGCCGAGATCATATACATCGCCTTGTTCCTCATCTTCGCCCCGCCTAACTCTAACAAACGCCTTAACACAGCATTACTTGTGGGAATACTGAATGTTGGATTTGCAGCATCAGCCTTTTTGGTAACGTACTATTTAGTTTTGGATGGAGACTTAAGGATTATTAGCATTGGATTCATAAGCTCAGCCCTTAACTTCATCATGTATGCTTCACCTCTTTCTGCCCTCGTAAGTTCATCACAATCTCAGATTAATCAATACAATCAACTTCTTCTATATACATTCCATCTTAATTTATTGATGCAGAAAACAGTGGTGACAACAAAGAGTGCGGAGTTTATGCCGTTTCTTCTCTCATTTTTTCTGTTCTTGAATGGTGGGATTTGGGCTTTCTACGCTTTTCTTATGCAAGACTGGTTTATTGGAGTAAGTCTTCTTTCTAGTATTTTTTTTCATCTTTAATTAATTATTAGAGTATATACTAACGTACACACAAATACATCTTCATGTGATAACTTAATCTACTACTACACCTTAATTAATTCGACGTGAACAACAAAGTTTGTATGAATTGTTTCATTCAAGTTGCGTGTTTAATATGGTTTATTATATACTCCATCCGTCCCCGATTAATTGGCACTCTTTGACCGGGCACGGGTTTTAAGAAATGTAAAGAAAAGTTGGTTGAAAAAGTTATGAGACCCATTTTTTTATATTAGTTTTACAATAAAATGTGAGTGAAGTGAGTTAATGCAATGTGAGACCTACTTATCATTTATGGTAAAAATGAAGTGTGGCAATTATTGAGGGACGGACCAAAATAGAAAAGAGTGACAATTAATCGGGGACGGCTGGGTAGCTAAGGTAGGTATTATATATTCTAAAACCTTAGCGAACAAGTTGAAAGTGTAACATATTTGAATTACATATAATCCAATCTTTGAACCCTCACAAAATGTAAGAGTAATTGTTTGATAGTTCGACACCATAAAAGCAAATTGTAATTAACAATGAGTGGTGCAATTTGTCCACTTGAATGAAATTGGCTTCTCCGTAGCATGATGGGGGTGCTGCATAAATTGCTGAGATTCTAACGTACTTATAACATCTGATTTTAAAAAAAACAATCATTTGTTGCGAATGAGGTATATTTTGTTTAAAAGAAATCACCAAAATTATAGTTTAATAATAGTTTATGATAAAACATAAATTATACAACTATTTAAATCCTAAACCAATCAAAATTATACTATCATTTTTAAAGCTCTTTGTGGAAAAAAAACAGTACTACTACCAAAATCAGTGGAGAGAGAAACCACAACTGATAATCGTTGTCTTCAACGACGATTATTCAGTCGAGATTTTTTCTTAAAGAAATCACTACCTATCACTTGTCGGCTTGTAAATATTTTGTTTTAATCTTATTAATATGACGTGGGAAAACATATTCATATTAAAATACAAAACTTCATTACTTTCTTTTTTCAACTAGAAAAAAAGTTATTTTTTGTTGACTTAGTATTAGTATATCTCTGCTAACATTAAGGGATACATAAAAGAGTGGTAAATGAGATAGATAAGATTCATATGATAAAATAAGATTGGATATTAATAAAAATATTATGAAATAAGATTGGATGTTAAGAAAAATATTATGAGGACGTTTTGTATGATGAATGAGTTAGATAACATTCATATAATAACATAAATTAAAATTATTTACTTTTGTGTGTGGATTGATTATGGTGTAGAATAACTAAAAAGATTATTAGTATGACTAAATTTTAACAAAGCATAATAAAATATATTGTGAATTGGGATGCTTAAATAATCCTTTAGGTAGATGCAATAATAATCCGATTAAATGATTACTTGCATACCTAGTTACCAAAATTTAAAGAATAAACTACAAAAATAGTACTTGGACTATACGTTTATCTCGCTAATTAATCATAGACTTTCAAAATATTCCAGACAACCCTGGACTAAGCGTTTATCTCAAAAAATTGTTCTTTTTCACTGTTTCGTGATGAAAATACCGGGGGGGGGGGAGGGGGGGGGTTGGGCAATTTGGTCTTTTTACATTTTAAATCTGATATTATTTCAGTGATGTACTAAATCTGATATTATTTCAAAATTATCATTCTTTTTTCCTTTTGCCATCATTTAACTTTGTTTCTTTATTTCAATATTAGATTTAATTTTATAAAATTAAATTTTAGATTTTGATTTTTAAAATTAAAACTAAGACGTCGTCGTACCTTAATGATTAATTATTAGACACTATCAAATATTGATTAAAACTATTAATTTGTTATTTAATACTAGTAATTTTAATAATTAAAAAAATTTATTGATATTTAAAAATCAAAATTTAAAATTTAATTTTATAAAATTAAATCTAATATTGAAATAAAGAAACAAAATGAAGGATGGCAAAAGGGAAGAAGAATGATAATTTTAAAATAATATCAGATTTAGTATCAGATTTAAAATGTAAAAAGACCAAATTGCCCAAACTCCCCAAAACCCCCCAAAAGAGCATTTTCGTCACGAAACAGTGAAAAATGACCATTTTCGAGATAAACGCTTAGTCCAGGGTTGTCTGAGGATATTTTGAAAGTCCAGAGTTCATTGGCGAGATAAACGCATAGTCCCAGGACTATTTTTATAGTTCACTCAAATTTAAATTAAATTAAATTTATCTAAAGTGATATGTCTATGTAAAATAAGATATATTTTTTTATCTCTCTAATGACGGGAAACCGATTTTTTTCCTAACAAATAACAATATTTCAAACATTTTTTTCTCTAACTCTTTTAGTTTATCAATCTCAGGGCTTAATTCACCCAAAATGCCATCAACTAGTACTTCATAAATTAGTAGGCCATCCCGCACATTAGCTAGCTGGTGAATGCAAAATTATTACAGGGACAATATATGGACCCATAACAGTCCGTAGACTTAAAATCCACCACTAGAACTATCACATCTTTGTTTTGTTGTTGTTCTTGAAATTGAGTGGTAGCACAGCTAGCATGATAAAAGACCTTTTTCAAAGAGAGAGCAATCATACAAGTACTATACTCCCTCAATTCAAAGAGAGAGCAATCATACAAGTACTATACTCCCTCAATTCGTCATTATCCCAGTTCACTTTTGCTATAAGAGCATCCCCATTCGTGCTTTTAGCTACTTTCAATTTGTCATTATCCCAGTTCACTTTTGCTATAAGAGCATCCCCATTCGTGCTTTTAGCTACTTTCAATTCGTCAGTATCCCAGTTCACTTTTGTTATAAGAGCATCCTCATCCGTGCTCTTAGCTAAGAGCACGGAGGTGGACCCGGACCCACTTTTACTCCTTGTCCTTAGCTAAGAGCACAACACTCACATCCGTGCTCTTAGCTAAGGACAAGCTTAAGGGTCCCACCATTCTATTATTCAATTTAAATAAAAACATTTCCACAATATTAAAATGCATTAAAAATACCCGGAATAATATTACAAATTATATAATAATTAAAAATTATATAATTAAAATCCTAAAAATTAAAAATTACATAATTAAAATACTAAAAATTAAAAATTACATAATTAAAATCCTAAAAATTAAAAATTACATAATTAAAATCCATAAAATTAAAAAGACCCACTACTCGTTGCCGAATTTCGCCCAAATGTGATTGATTAGATCTTTTTGTAGCTCAGCGTGGGCTCTTGTATCGCGCATTGTGTGTCTTCTTTCGATCCTTTCACCGTTGTATGCACACCTCGGCGTGGGGGAGACCTCGCGGTTGAGCTTCCGGCTTCATCCTTGTCGTAAAAGTTAGCCGCCCTCGGTCCTTCGTCAGCTATAATCATGTTGTGCAAGATAATGCACGTGTACATTATGTCGGCGATATTCTTAACGTATCAAAGCCGAGAAGGGGACTTCACAATGTTGAATCGGCCTTGAAGGACACCAAAAGCTCTTTCGACGTCTTTCCGAGCAGACTCTTGACGCTGCGCAAAAAGAATCCGTCTCGGCTCTTGTGGATTGCTGAACGACTTCACGAAAGTCGACCACCTTGGGTAGATACCATCGGCGAGATAGTAACCCATGTGGTATGCATTTCCGTTGACGGTGAAGTCGATCGCCGGTGCTACACCATTCAAAACATCATCGAAGAGTGGTGAAGAATATAACACGTTCAAGTCATTGTTGGATCCGGCAACACCGAAATATGCATGCCAAATCCATAGGCGGTAGTCGGCGACCGCTTCAAGGATAAGCGTTGGGCCGCCGCCTTTGTGGCTGCTTATGAATTGCCACCTCCAAGCAGTCGGGCAATTCTTCCACTTCCAATGCATGCAGTCAATGCTGCCTAGCATACCGGGAAAACCGTGGACTGTTTTGTGAAGACGAAGCAACCGTTGACAATCGTCGGTAGTGGGTGCCCGAAGGAATTCCTCGCCAAAAGCAGAACAAACGCTGTTGCAAAAATTCTTGAGGCATAGGATTCCAGTTGACTCACCGACATGCAAATACTCGTCGAATAGGTCAGCCGTTTGCCCAGTAGCAAGTTGTCGGATGACACAAGTACACTTTTGCAACGCCGTGAGACTTTGCCGACCGATTGCGTCTGCATCTTCTTGAAAGTATTCAACGCGGGTGAACAATGTGTTGACAATACGCATAAACAACCGTTTTGACATGGAAAAACGGCGCCGAAAGTAATCTTCTGGATACCGCGGCTGGTCGGAAAAATAGTCGGCAACGAGCCTTTCATGGGCTCCCTCTCGATCACGAGGGATGTAGCGACGTTTTGCTCTAGTTGGTTGAGGAGGAGGGGCGTGGGTATTGGCGGCGACATAGGCTTCATAGGCGGCACGATATTGTTCATAATATTCTTGTTCTTCGCGCTCCGCTTCCGCAATGAGATTGGTGAAATCCATTTTTGAATTTTTTAGAGAGAGTTTGGGTGAGAGGAAGATGTAGATGATTTAGTATGAAAAAGTATGAATGAGAGATAATTTGATGTGAAAAGTGGATGATGAATGTGTGTATTTATAGATGATTTTGGGATTAAAAAAAAATCACAAAAATCCAAAAAAAACGTCCATAAACAGATCTATTTTTTGGGAATCCAAAAATATATTTTTTTAATTTTTTGGTATTATTTTGAATTATTTATGAATTTAAAAAAAAAAAAAGAAAATTCGAATTTGTAAGAAGACGCCACCACGTAAGGCTGCTCAGCGGCACGGACGTGCTCTTAGCTAAGAGCAGCGCTGTGCCGCTGGCACGGACGGACGAGCTCGTGCTCAGCGGCACGGACGGACAGCCCACCGCTGCGGATGCTCTAAGTGAAAGATAGACTCTACTTTTCACCAACTCATTTCACCACTTTTATATAAAAATGAACCCCACATTCTACCATTTTTTCTCACCCACTTTTTTTATATTTTTTAAAATTTGTGTCAAACTCAAATAGGACTCCTAATGGTGGACTAAAGTAGTACTATTTTGGAAGCATATGTGGTTTTTTCAAAGAAAAAAATTCTAATGCATCATATTAGGGGTGGCAAAATGGGTAGCAAGTAATGTGTAATTCTCATTTTGACCCGCTACCCGTCGAGTATCAGGTACCCATTACCCAACGATGACGGAAAACGAGACGGGATCGGGTAGTGTGTTTCAGAGGTTTGCGGGTAGCGGGCATACCGCACAGGTATACCCATTAATCCCGATAATACCCGATTATATTAGTTTTAGTCATATACCATCTTTTAATACTTTATAGAATCTAAGAATTCTAATAGTTCTTTTGAAACATTTTTATACTCCAACGAACATACAATTGATAATTCACCGGAACTAGCTGAAGAGTATCCCCTACTTTTATTCTCAATCTATTCAAAGCTTACCATCGATATTAATATAGTAAATTAGAGAACATTGTCGGATATTAAGGTTTTCAAATTTTCTATGTGTTTGGAGTCGGGTTCGGGTACCCACAATGTCGGGTACGGGATACCCAACACAGTTATCGGATAATCCCAGTACATTGCGGGGCGGATATTAGGACAATAAATTTGGCAAAAATCAGGTACGAATATCCGATTTGTCGGGTGCGGCTACATCATATGGACAAACAAAGTTGGGCCTGCAATTGTAGTATCATTATCCAGGTTATTCAAGGTCAACCATTTTGTTGACACTTAAATTTGAAATTAAATATGATAAAAGTCGTCCACATTCAAAATATTAATAAGTGGCGTATTGATATTTTTAGAGAAGTGTACTTTGTAGTACACCATGTATATCACCATATTGTGATTATAGGCTTTTTGCATTTATTCTATTAATCCATCCTTTCTAGTTATGGTGGGTATTAATTGAATCACTTTCTCTTCACAGAAAAATAGAATCGAATTTATGAATCTCTCTCTTTGTGAAATATGAAGGTTCCAAATTCAATTGGATTTGTGTTGGGAGCTCTGCAGCTGCTGCTTTATGCCATTTACAGAAACCCAACAAATTCAGATAAAATTTCTCAAACAGAGTCCCTCCTTCCACGTTCTTCCAACTGTTGACTTGCACCTCATATCTCTAAGTTCTTATAATTTTTATTGTATGATGAAATTATAGAGTCCTTTTCCAATTTGTGTACTATATTTTGCTATCTATCTATACATGTTTTTGTGATTGTAAGACCGAGCATATACCAACAAAGACAGTATATTCTTATTTGATTGAAGAAATTTTATTTTGTGGGGGCAGGCATCATTTTTAAAAACAATCATTATGAGTTGATTAGAGGCAAAATTGAAAGGGAAAATAAAGTTCACCACTGGTATTTAACACTAAATACAGAAAATGTATATACTACTATTTAAACAAAAACCATCACAGTTTAAGAGAACATAAACTTGCTGTTGCTGCATTGATGATAATCAGACTACCAAACAAAGAGCCCATAGCTGAAGTCAGATTGGATGTACAAATGATGCTAGAAATCACATTAATAGTTTGAATAAGTTGTAGCTACCCAAATGTAAACAAACACAATGCTTTCTTTAAATATCCCAAACCTAAGAGGGTTCTAATCCATAAAGGGGATACAGCTTGCTTCTCCAGTTTACACATCTCTTTTGCCTGCTAATCCTTTGCTAATGGATTCTCCTCAACTTCCCAGCTTCCAAGTTTTCTAAGCTATGAGTATCAAACATTCTCTACAAGACAGCTTATGAACAAAGAAATGCAAGCCACCCATTCACTGAAACAAACTTGTAAATGCACTTCGTTGTGCATCAGGACGCTCCAATTTTAGGGGGCTGCCAATCAAGATGCCAAATAGAAATTATCAAAATTTAAACCTTCAAGACCAATTTTGGGGAGAATAGTAGGAAGAAGAGGAATCATCGTACCTTTTTCAAAGGCACCTTTGGATTGACGAACGAGGGTTTCAATATCTCAAAGGAACATACTAGCGATTCATCCACACTTAAAAGTGCACCAACGTTGTCAAACTCTCCACCATAATTTGGAGCCGAGAATATGGTAACTAGTCTTCTTTTGGCAAAGAATTCATACCCATCCTCCACCACCTGCATTTAGCATGTGGTAAATCTTCATTCCAAAACAGCAGCATGACACAACAATTCTAAGCTATACGTTAAGCTTCCAGTGGCTATCAAATCAATGATCTAGTATTGAGACATTAGCCAAACACTCAACAAGATCCAAAGAAAAGAGAATAAGCATTAAGATCCAATTATGAGCACATGTACATATTTGTAATAATAGGCAAACCACGATGTTCCATTGCATATCTTTCAACTGAGATCTACCGTCCATCTCACACTCCAACTAACAGATACTATATCCGTCTCTTCAAAATAAAAAATATTTCCATTTTGGCCTATCTTTAAAAATTAGACACTTCCTATTTTAAGAACTTTTTTTCTCTAATGAGGTGAGACCCATTCTTCACTAACAATACTTCAATCACTTTTTCTTTTTATATGTCTCTTACTTACCAATTGTGCATTAACACCCGTGTAGTTTCAAAAGTTTCTATTTTTATAAGACGGAGGTAGTATAAGAATCATGAGAAAAAGAGCCTGAAAGTTAAAGAAGATAGTCCTATACCTGATGGCCACGGCAAATGAGGTCCAAATCATTTTTTTGCAAGAATTCTGCAACCACATCTGCCCCAAAAACGCATGAGACACCTCTATCACTATCGGTCCAACCACGTATCCTAGGATCAGGATCAGACCAAAGCAAATCACAGAGGAGACCACTATCTGGAATGTCAGTCGGTCTAGTGATCTCATTAATCTGGTCCAATTTTTTGAGCTCAGGAGAAAGTCCCCCATGCATGCAAAGTATCTTTTCATCTATGACGGCAGAGACAGGCAAGCAATTAAAGCACTCGGTAAATATCTTCCAGAGCCGAACATTGAACCGCCTCTTACATTCATCATAAAATCCATAAATACGGTTGATCTTGGCATCTTCATGGTTTCCCCTTAAAAGGTAGACACTATCTGGATACCTAACCTTGTAAGCCAGCAGTAAGCATATTGTTTCCAAACTCTGCTTACCTCGATCAACATAATCTCCTAGAAATAGGTAATTTGCAAGAGGAGGGTACCCACCAAACTCGAAGAGCCTTAATAGGTCCTGGTACTGGCCATGTATGTCTCCTGTAAGAGAGCTATTTCATTTATCAGCACAAAGCAAAGGTGAGAAGCAATGAGCAACAATTAATGTGGCAACTGTAAGAACATAATGATTTATGAGTGCACTGCTAATATTATTCAAGAACTAAGAGTGACAATGTGACATACACATATTGCACAAGAGGAAGGCTTAAACATGGAGAGCTACATTAACCAAGTTGCCTAAAGCAGCCTGTACTATAGGGAGTTATACCAGGGTTTAATTTGTAGTTACAGTGAGACCAAAGACGAGCAATACTCTGAAAAGGTCATTCCTTGACACTAACACATTGGCGTCAGCGATGTCCCACTTCTGTGGAGCTCCATCTCCCAGTAGAATAGGGCCTACTAGCGATAGCAAGTTTACATTTATTCTAGTTTTACAAAGAAAATTAATGTGTGTATACCGCTGGTGATTAACTCATATCCTCCTAAATCCAATGTAAGAGATCACAGTAACGTAATCATGGGACTTACTTCAAAACATTTTTTTAACTTGATTTACTCCCAACCTAGGCTATGGATAGGCAAATCAACATTACAGGCTCACATAGATCCACAGACTGATACAGACCTCACGAGACTTAACCTGCTAAAAGAAGTCGAATCTAGTTATTGATGAATTAGCATCTGATTTTTTCCACAACTTATATGCACTTGATGATTTAGTGATCTTATAAATTGCAAAGTGATTAGCAGTTGTACCAACATCCTCAAGAGTCAAGACCATTAACCATGTAGAAGCTGACAAGGAAACAAACTTGAATCTTTATAACTGCATATAAATTAATCCCAAATCATCATGATAACCAGCAATAGCTAGTCAATGAATTTCTGTAAGAAACTAAATTACCTTAAATTAGCGTTTCATTACTTAAAAAGCTAGGTCATACAATTGATCCACACTCCGTTCAGCATGCCAATCAAAAATATAAACAAAGTCAGCATTAATGAATTTCATCAAGCACCAAAAACCCCAAAATTCCACTGTCAAAAATTCGGGCGACCTAAACTGAATTCCAATGCCACGTATGTGCAAAATTTGATCATATAGAATGGGCGAAAAAACAGGAAAAGAGAGAGAGAGACCGCAGATCCTAATAGGGGAGCGGAGTTGGAGGAGGTTGGGCTCGGAGATGAAAATTTGGCGAGCGTTGACGCAGAGCTGGCGGATCTCGGCCTCCGAAAGCTGCACCTGTTTCCCTCCTTTGCCTTCCAACAGCCGGCGTATTATGTCATCCAACACCCCCTTATCCATATTTCCTTCAATTGTCATCATTTTTGGTGTCTTTTCTTAGAATTGGATGCAATTTCACTCAGATAGGCGC